>NW_001914871.1:67822-76197 GCF_000208925.1 Entamoeba histolytica HM-1:IMSS | reverse complement strand
AAGAAGAACGATATGAGAATAAAAAGAGGGAAAAATAATATGAAAATAATTATTAATTAGATTAATTCTAAAGATAAAATAATATCATCAAGATTAAGAAAGAAAAATTTAGAATAATTAAAAATGAAACATGTCTAAATTGAATGAAATGACTCTATAAAGAAAGAACACATAATTAAATAAAATAAAGAATCAAAATATTAAAGAATAGAGAATAAAAAGAATCATTCATCTATATACTCTCATAAATTGATGTAAAAGTAATAATAAAATTAAATAACTCTAAAAATATTTCTATTTAAAAACGATTAGAAGATAAAACTTTATAGTCAAAATTTTTTTTAATACTATTAGCAATAACATAATCTATAATAAAACTTTGTCAAAACAAAACTTTGATGAGACAAATGTCATATATTTATTAGGTCATCAAAAAGATAAATAATAAGATAATATATCATATTTAGAATATTGTCAGGAAATTACAAATATCTTTTATTATAAAATTCTTAATATTTAATATTATTTTTTTAAATAATTCTTATTTTCCCTCAAATACTTAATAGAAGAAAGGTTTGAAGTAGATTAGTTCGTTTCTCAAACGAATTTTAATTTCTAAATAAAACAATTTAGGTTATCAAAACTCAATAAGTACAATCAAATGAACATTCACTTAGACAGACCTTTGCTACATATCACTGAACAAAAACAAGTAAATGCTCCTAAAAGGGGGAAAGGATATAGTTCTGTTGTTGAAAGTTACAGTTATAGAGATATTAGAAAATATCAATGTTGTGAACAAGCAATTTTAATTGGTGTTTTAAATTTATATTATAATATCACTGTACAATTTGGTTCTATAAGAACACCTAAATCTTCTCATTTCCTTAAAATTCTATATATTTCAGATAATAATGATGTTATCGAAGTAGAAAAACTCATTAGAGATAGAATCGAATTAATTAACAAAGATGAATTGAAACAAGGGTGCAGTTTTAAAACTGCTTTGAAAAGAACAGAAGGTCATAAAATTAGAGAATCTTTACATTTACTTATTGATATTTGTGAATTAAATGGAATCAAAATAGAAGTTCAACGAAGTGGAATGAAAAAAGATTTAAAGCGCTGTGATATAGTGACTTCTGTTGTTACTGATTCTTTTACTCTAACCAAAGAAGAAATTATTTCTAAAGGGTCTAATATATGCTCTTATTTATTTAGTTGTGCGAATGATAAAAAGGAATGTTATTTGCCTCGTAATGAAACTGTACTTTCTTCTTTGCTGTTTTGAATAATAGATATTTGTTGATACTTGTTGCTGTTTTTTAGTTTTGGAAACCAATGAGTTTGAAAGATATTTTCTTTGGACTCCAATAAAAGTATTTACCAGATTGTCTCTCTTTATTTTTTTTTCATAACGTGAAATTCCTGATTCATTATTTTTATTTGTTACAAAGTTGAACATGTTTTGTTTTTCTTTCAATTATTCTCTTACTAAAAAAGAGTTATATTTCCTTACAAATTGTTAGCACAAATAACCAACTAAATTCCTTCAATTACCACAACCACTCAACTCAACTTCTTACTGTTTCTATTTATAACTATACTTCATCATTAAAAATGTTTTTATTCTATTTCTAAAAAGATACATGATTTAAATGATGAATGAATAAAAACAAGAAGAATTTATCAATAACAATTTTTTTCAAATACTTAATGATATTCTTAATAGCTTTATATCATTAATTATTAAATTTGTTTCAATTTTTACTATATAAAGAATGAGTGATAATGTTGACTCTTACTATAATAATAAAAAGAATACTTTAAGAAAAAATGTTTTATAGAGTCATATTTAATCATCAAATATTATTATTATACTAACTTTTAATTACCAAAGATTATAATGAATATCTTTGTTTTATTGTCCAATTTTCTCAAATGTTGTTTTGTGAAAATAGTTGTTTTTTTTTGTCTTATGAGGACGAGAACAACCATTAATAAAAAAATTTAATACTTATTTTTTTGTTTTGAACCAACTATCATTATTTATCAACTCAACTAATATAAATTAGAATCTACTTTATTATAACAACTTTATTTAAAAATTTTGAATGAAAAATACAATAATTTCTTAAGACACCTTGCAAATAGTTTCATTTTAATTACAGAGAAGAAGATAAAGTAAATAATTATTATTGAAGAAAATGTTATTAAAAACGTAGTTTATTTTTACAAAAAATACTAAAAAACAAATTAACTAAAATAAATTTTATATAAAAATTTCCAATGAAAATAACTTTTTTTACATTCAACAGATATTGTCAAATCAATTTTTTTAAACTCGCTATATACATTATTTAGAATTTATCTCTTATCATTGAAGTTTTAATAGATAAAAATGTATTGTTTTTTATAAGTTAATTATTAAAATAAAAAGGGTAATTAGATTATAAACCACATAAGTTATTCTTTTGTATACATTTTATTAATGTAGAAAAATTTGTTATAATCTATTTATATATAACTATTATGAAAAAGAATCATAATTATAATTATTTAATAATAAATTTTATTATTACAACAAAAAATAATCGAAAACTCTTATCTAAAAATAAAGTATTTACAAAAACTCATTCTTAAAATATTTAATAAAAATGTTCAACTATTTAAAAGGAACTTACAAAATTTAAATTAAAACATAATTGATGGTTACTAGAGAAGAATTACAACTAAGACTTCTTGCAATTACAGCTGCTTTTTGGATTATATTAATTTTAATTGGTATTCCTTTTACTATAGTAGAAATTAGATTTTCTTATTTATTTAGTGTAGTTTCACCAGAACGGCAAAAGTGGAAAGAAGACATTAATATAGTGTTTATGGCTTTGATTGCAACTTTTGTTTTTTTCTTTTTACAAAGAAAAAAGAAAAAAACAATGATTGAAAAACAAGAAGATTATATACTTGATAAAAGATGGTTTACTTTGTTGATTTAGATTTATTCTTTTATATGTTTTCTCTGTGCATTAATTGGAACGATATTGTTGATTGTAGTAATAGTCAAATATCCAGGAACATGGAAGAGTGTAAATCAATCTACAAGAATAGATTATGAAAAGAATGTTTGTAAATACTCTTTATTAATAAATAACATATTTTTATATCATAGGAAAGATGTTGCTTGTTCTATAAAAAATCAGAAAATTTAATATTCAAAGATTGTCCACTTGTTAATTTAGATGATTCTTATATAAGAAATGACACTTGTATCTCTGAATATAATTTTGTTGTGTGTAATAAAGATGATCTCCGTATTTCTGATTACAACATTTGCTCTATTGTTCCTAAAGAAGATTTCCCATTTCAAATATGTTCCATTGTTATTGGGTTTATTCTGACTATTGTTTATTTGTCATTAACAATTGCATACTTGGTTGTTTCATTTGTTGGTATTCCAGAATTATCGATTAAGTATTTATATCTAAATCCAGACCAAATAACAGATCCACTCATTCAAAATGAGTCTAATCTCTAGAATAGAAAAATCTATTTTATCTTTTAATGACTTTCATTCTTTTTTTTCTTAAAAAAACAATAAACAACATACTAAACATCTAAGTTAGATTATATTTAATACTCTTTCTTATATCCTAATAAAATATCTAACATAACAACTGTCGATAATTCAAATAAAATTCTGTGTTTATATAAACAAACTTATTTAATTCTATAATCATCAATGACAACAATATTTTATTTAAATATCAATAAAAATAAGTTTAATAATATGTGATTAAGTTTTTTATATTCTTTTGTGGCTATATTAATATCAAACAACCTTTCAGATATCTATGATAACTCAAAAATATTTAATGCATCAAATGCTCTATCCATTAAAATTTTCTTACTGAAACACCTATAAAGATTAATTGTAACATTTATTATTCTTTTATGAGTCATAAAGGTATAATTAAAAATATATTGAAAAAATTAATTAAAATGAAGATAAGAATTGTAGCCATTCATTAGGATCTTCAAAATACAAAGTAACACTTTGTTTATCAACTCTAAGAATAATACACTCTCTGTTCATTT
This sequence comes from Entamoeba histolytica HM-1:IMSS, assembly GCF_000208925.1. Lineage (NCBI taxonomy): Eukaryota > Evosea > Mastigamoebida > Endamoebidae > Entamoeba > Entamoeba histolytica. The sequence goes on along the minus strand of NW_001914871.1, from coordinate 72,099 downwards.
TTGTTTCAGTAGCAACGATCATATTTTTAAATGGTAATACCATGAGAGTTTGACCTTCTCCCATATTCCTAAATATCATTAAACAATTCTTCTTCATTACAACCCACTTTTTACCCCATTTCTTTCCTTCTAACATTTCAACATCTCCTTGTTTGATGATATCTTTTAATGTTAATACGACTGTTTTATCATCTTGGTGTCCTTCTACTAACTTACTAACTGGAATCTCTTTAAATCCATCTTCACTTTGTATTTTAGCTTCCAATTCTTTTTGGTGGTTAATTTCTTGCATTCCATCTTGAATCTTTTTCTCAAAAGATGACCTAAACTCACCAAAAATTTCATCATATCGTTGGATCATTACAATGGCAGTTCGAGTTAACTTTTCAATGTTCATACCAAAGTCCTCGTCTTCTTCATAAATGTTAGGACAAATAACTTTAGCTAAATTATCTGCTGTCATTTTATTAACACCACTATTTTTATCAATCATTTTAAGTAACCTAAATAATCGTTCCATTAATAATAAGTAACTTTTACCTACTGGTTCTAACATATCTTGAATAGCTTTAATATTATCTACATCTACTGTTTGAAGACTAATAGGTAATTTGTTTGGCATTAAATTTAAATATTTCTTTAATACATTACCTAATAAATGACAAGACATTTTACTTACATCAACATTCACATCTAAATCTATTTTGGTCATTGTTTCTTCTAAATCTTTTACACTAACACTAATTCTAAAAATACCTTCAGTGTCTGGTGCTTCTTTTTCTAATTTATCGAAAATTTTATGAATTACATTTGGTATTAATGTACTTTCTTCTTCTCTTGCAATGACTGAACTCTTAATTTCTGTTCCAAAAATCTTTTTTCTATCCATCTCATATTTGATATTATTAAGATATTTTGCACATTTTTCTGCTGTTTGAGTATCCTTAAATCCAATGTCACATGTTTCATTTTTGATTTCCAAAACAACAGTCTTCTTATTTTTTACTCTAAATGAAACCATTTGACTAACATTAATAACAGACCCAAATATATATTCATTACGTTCTGGTTTTGTAAAGATAAAAATGTCATTAAACAAAAACATTGTTCCTTGTGTTTTGTTATAGGTACATTGTTGACGGTCTAAATACTTTCTTTTAGGATTAAAAGAAATACCTTTTAATCCATGAATCTTACTTAATTGAGTCTCAACATCGTTCTCTTTTTCTGCTTGTTCAGATAAAAGACTTAATGACGTAAAGATAAAACATAATTCTTCTAATTTCTCTGTTTTATCTGTTTCATCAGAAAAATCATCTTTGAGACTATTAAATAATGGAACTAATTGAGTTAAGTGGATGAATGGTAAGTGAAGGAGTTCTTCTAACCTTGGTTGGCTTAAATTAGAATTATCAATAGATTCAATAGCATCTTTAAATGCATCGATTTGAAGACATTTATTATACTTCTTCATAGAGTCCTTAAAATGAGCACATCTTCTTTTATAAACATCATATAATTGACTTGCACGTTTAGCAAATGCATCAATAAAGGAGTCTATATTTGAATTCTTCAGTTCTGTAAAAATTGAATGATGTAATGAATGAATAGACTCAATCTCAGTAAAAATAAGATTAACATCAGCCATACTCATTCCTGTTGTTGCTAATGTTGGATTACACAACAAAGATTTAGCATATTTAACAACACAATATTCCATCTTTTCAACTAAATGATTCTCAGCTTCAAAAATATTAATAAATAATGGATCATCATCCATCCATTGTGGATATTCAACATCTGTATTTTTGACTGCTTCTCCAATATTTAAAGTCTTCCATAAATTTAATTTTTCTCCTTTATCCTTAAACATTCTTTTGGTACTAGTTAATCCCTTTGATACTTTATCACTTAAATCAACAGAAGTATGGAGCATAATAGTCAAAAACTCATTATATAAATCAACGTAAAAATCAGTAACTTTTTCTCCTTCATTCTTAATAGAATTAAAAGTCTCTTCTTTTTGTTGTTGTAATTGTCCTACTTTATTAATATCTGGTCGTTTTTCTTTATTCATCTTTTGAAGTTTCATATCTACAGTCACATAACTTGAAATTAATTTATCAAAATCATTTCTTGCTCGAGTAAAATTACTACACGAATCAATATACTTTTTTATCGTTTCATAAAATCCTTCGGTACTTCTAATTTGTTCATTAAATTGGTCAAAGCATTTGAGATATAATTCACCCATAAACTCGCTACATTCTTCAACATCACTCCTAGACCCAACATCACGAATGGTAATATCTCTTAAATTTTCTTTCATGTCTAAAACAAGTTTTCTTTGATTACTTAAAGAATCAATGAGGACCTTAAATTGTTGTTGACTTTCCATTATCTTTAAGCACTTATCTCGTGCTACCTTAATTTCGTTTTGAAGAGCATCAATTTCCTTGGAAATATTTTGAATTATATCTTCTTCACTTTCAGTTTGGTCATTTTCAGACGTAATACTCTTTTTATCAACAGCCAAAGTTCTTCTTCTAGTCCTAGGAGTTTTCTCTCCACTTTTTTTCCTTAGCTCTAACAAAATACCTTCACTTAATTGTTTAACTGAATTATTATGTTGCATTTGCTTTTGCTTTCTAATATTTGTTACAAGTGATTGGTCTACACCAGGAGATTGATTATGACTACTCATTTCTTATTATTAATTATTGATTTAAAAGTTTGAACTCAAATTCCTGACATATGAAAAATTCACCTTTATGATTTATTTATTTTTATTTTTTCTTGTTTTTTTTTTAATTTGTTTTATATAACTATAAATTATAAAAAAGAAAAATAATAAAAGTATTAAAAGAGAATTAGAAAAAATATTAGAAGGAACTCAACTAAGATTTTTAACCCTAAAATAACAGACCATGCCTTTGTCTAACGGAAGAAACAGAAGAACCAGAAAATTATTTAAGAGACCATTCAGAGGACATGGACTCTCAAACACTTCAACCATTCTTCACACATACAAAGTTGGTGATTATGTAACAATCCTCTGTAACTCATCTATTCAACACGGTCTTCCATACAAAGCTTTCCATGGAAAGACTGGACGTGTTTGGAATGTTAATCCACATGCCATTGGAGTTATGGTAAATAAGAAAGTCAATAACAGAATTGTAGTTAAAAGACTTCACATTAGTCCAGAACACATCAAACCATCTGGATGCCAAAAAGACTTCCTTGAAAGAAAAGCTGCTGTTGCTGCCATTAGAAAGCAAAACATTCAATTAAAGAAAGAAGGAAAACCACTTCTTCCATTACCAGCTAAGAGACTTCCAAAACAACCAAGACCAGCTGAACTTATTAAAGGTGCTGATATCAAATTTACCACTGTTGCTCCACTTAAATTCGAAGAACTTTATTAAATGACAAGGTGTTTTGTGAGTGGAATTTCTTTCTTTATATTTTCATTTTCCTTAATGTCTTTTATGAATTAAAAAGACCATTTTCTTATTCTTTAATGAAGTTATTCCTTTTTTCCTTCATTTAAATCTATCAAAAACATTTTTCATGGAAAGTAGTGATATAATTCACACTCCTTGTGATGATAAAGGTGTTGATACTGAAGATTCTCCGAGTAGTGAGATATCAATTGGCTCAGAAAATGAGTCTTTTTCAAATGACAACTCACAACCAAAAGACAAAACGATTAATGACAGTCAAGAAAAAGAAGAAAAAAAACGAAATATCTGTAATGAAAAAGGGTCTATTCACGAAAATATACAACATGAAGACATGACTAAGGAAAAAATAGTTACAAAAACTCCAACACAAACACCAACAACTAAAAATTCTTCATTTGGACAGAAAGGACAACCTTCTCTAATTTCTATTAAGGAGTTATCTATTTCTAAATCACCCCAACCAAAACAAGAAAAAAAATTAAATATTGAAGTGGTAGAATGTAAATCACCAACAAGTCCTATTATTTCTCCACGACAAAAATTTACACCAAGAGCATCAATGATTCAATTAGTTAAAGGATGTCCAGAAGAACAAATTATAATAGGATATCCAGTTAGTTTAATGAATAGGAATGATGTAATTAATTTTAAAGGACCAATGAATGGACAATTAACATTAACTAATTATAAAGTAGTATTTGTAGTTAAATGTGTAATATTTAATGTTAGTATTTCATTAACAAAGATTGCAGATTTTAAGAAAGTCAATTCTATGGATAAACAACACAAACGATTATTTTATTTAGAGAC
>NW_001914871.1:0-67722 GCF_000208925.1 Entamoeba histolytica HM-1:IMSS | reverse complement strand
CAACAGGAAAAAGAGGTATTCATGTTTTAGATTCAAGACCAAAACTAAATGCCTATACAAATAAAGCTGCAGGTGGAGGATATGAAGATGAAACAACATATCCATTTGTTAAAGTAGAATTTGAAAATATTGATAATATTCATGTTGTTAGAGAAGTATGGACAAATGTTGCATTAGCTGCATTTAGTTGGGAAGGAGAACTTGAAGAACAAAAATTTATGAAATTACCAGAAGTAAAAGAATGGTTCAATCTTATTGAAACAATTTTTTGTAAGTGTTAAAAAAGCAATTAGATATCTTACTAAAGGAGAAAGTCTTTTAATTCATTGTTCTGATGGATGGGATAGAACAAGTCAATGTTGTTCATTAGTAGAACTATTACTTGACAAATATTATAGAACATTAGAAGGATTTATTGTTTTAATTGAGAAAGATTGGAAATCATTTGGACATCAATTTGAAAAAAGAAGTGGAATAGGAGTTGTTTGTCCTCATGGACAATACTCTCCTATTTTCTTCCAATTTTTAGATTGTGTTAATATTCTAATACATCAATTTCCAGATGATTTTGAATTTAACGAACAATTTCTTTTAGAATTAAATGATGCTATATTTTGTTCTGATTTTGGAACTTTCATGTTTGACTGTGAAAAGACAAGAAAAGAAAGTGGTGTTGAACTTCAAACACCATCATTTTGGGAATATGTTGTTGGACAGAAATGTAAATTTATTAATCCAAGTTATAAAGATGAAACAGAAGAATTAATACTTGAAGACAAACAACCAAAATTAATTCTTTGGACAAAATATTTCACAAGATACAAAATTAAAATGTCACGATGAATTTAAGGTTATACATCACAAATAATTAAAAAGAGATTTTATATTTGATTGTTTTAAGGTTTTAATAATGAGAAAAATAAAAAGTCACCTCTGAAGAAAACTGAAAATAGGAAAAATTCCAAAAATACAAGGAAGGAACTTATAAAATAACGTAAGGAACTATGAAGTTCACCTTCAGTAAAAAAGAAGAAAGACACTATTTAAAGACTGACAAAAACTGAATTGAACATTCAATAAATATGGGAGACGAAGAAGTTCAAGCACTTGTTGTAGATAATGGATCAGGAATGTGTAAAGCTGGATTTGCTGGTGATGATGCACCAAGAGCTGTATTCCCATCCATTGTTGGTAGACCAAGACACGTTTCAGTTATGGCTGGTATGGGTCAAAAAGATGCTTATGTTGGAGATGAAGCTCAATCAAAGAGAGGTATTCTTACACTTAAATATCCAATTGAACACGGTATTGTTAACAATTGGGATGATATGGAAAAGATCTGGCATCATACTTTCTATAATGAACTTAGAGTTGCACCAGAAGAACATCCAGTTCTTTTAACTGAAGCCCCAATGAATCCAAAAGCTAACAGAGAAAAGATGACTCAAATTATGTTTGAAACATTCAACACCCCAGCTATGTATGTTGGAATTCAAGCTGTTCTTTCATTATATGCCTCAGGTAGAACTACTGGTATTGTTATGGATTCAGGTGATGGAGTTTCACACACTGTCCCAATTTATGAAGGATTCTCACTTCCACATGCTATTCTTAGACTTGATCTTGCAGGACGTGATCTTACTGATTATCTCATGAAAATCTTAACTGAAAGAGGATATGCTTTCACCACTACTGCTGAAAGAGAAATTGTCAGAGATATTAAAGAAAAACTTTGCTATGTTGCTGAAGATTTCAATGAAGAAATGCAAAAAGCTGCATCAAGCAGTGAACTTGAAAAGAGCTATGAACTTCCAGATGGACAAGTTATTACTGTTGGAAACGAAAGATTCAGATGCCCAGAAGCCCTCTTCCAACCATCATTCCTTGGTATGGAATGCAATGGTATTCATGAAACTACCTACAATTCAATTATGAAATGTGATGTCGATATCAGAAAGGATCTTTATGGAAATATTGTTCTTTCAGGAGGAACATCAATGTATCCAGGTATTAACACCAGACTTGAAAAGGAAATGATTCAATTAGCACCACCAACAATGAAGATTAAGGTTATTGCACCACCAGAAAGAAAATACTCAGTTTGGATTGGAGGATCAATTCTTGCCTCACTTTCTACATTCCAAAACATGTGGATTACCAAGGAAGAATATGATGAATCTGGACCAGCTATTGTCCACAGAAAATGCTTCTAAGCGTTTTAATTTACTTTCTCATTTGATAAGTTTTAAATTAATGTTTTTAAAGAATAAGAAAATAAAAAATGGTAATAAGATAAATTTGGTTTTAGATATTATTTTAATTATTCAAGAGAAAATAAATAGTGTTATAAATAACAAATAATAAAATAGAATCAAAAAAAGAAAAAAAACACAAACCTCAAATATAAAAAAGTTCAATGAACTGAGAAAAAAATAGAAAGAGAGTCAAAAAGAGAAATGATGAATAATTACATACAATCATATTGCAAATATGGAAGAATTATAAGATATATTAATCTTCTTTCTAATGGAACTATTGGTTCTCAAGAACTTCTTGAAGCCATTGATTATACAGAATTAACTAAGAATATTGGAGGATTTGCACGATTAAAAGAAGCAGTTTCATCAACACTTCCATTAGATGAACCAGAATGGAAAAAAAAGATAGGATATTCATTATTTGAACAAGTTAAAGCATTAGAAACAGAAATACAAAGTACATATGGAGATGAAGAGAGAGCTAAATTATTATATAAATTATCAGACATTCATGAAGAACATGGAGAATATAGTAAAGCAATAAAAAATGTTCTTCAAGCAGTTGAGAGTTTAAAAAATAAAATGATGTGTGCTGAAGGATATTATCGATTAGTTAGATTAAATATATTTAATGAAAACTTTCATCAAGCAACTAATTTTTTAAATAAATTACAATCATTAGATGCATTTACAGGGAATTTATATACTAAATTTATTAATATTATTTCATTTTTATTAGCAATTAGAAATACTGAAACATTTATAACTGCATTTGAATTATTAGATAAAGTTACTACATTTGATGAAAAAGATAATTGGGAATTTGGTGAGTTTTTAAGTTTTCAAGACATTGCTATTTATGGTACATTAATTGGATTATTAACACAAAAACATCAAACAAATGTTATTCATTTAATTAATAATTCAAAATTCAGAAATCATGCAGACACTGTTCCAGAATTAGTAATATTATTAGATGATTATAAACAAAATAAATTTTCAAAGATTTGTAATGATGTTCAACAACTTGAAAAATATTTCCAATTCAATTTATATTTTAATCAAAGTATAAATAATGTAATTAATTGTATTAAAAGAAAATGTTATATTGAATATATCTTTGCTTATTCTGTTGTAGATATGAATGTTATGGCAAAAATGTTTGGAGATTCTTTAATGACAATTGAATCTGCATTAGAAGATTATATCTATTCTGATGTCATTAAAGCTAAGATTGATGCAGTTACTCATACATTAAATTTCGTTGATGGAGATGAAAGATATCATGCTTATGAAAGTGCATTAAATGCTGTTACAAAAGCAATTAATTTATCACAAGAAATTGTTTTGAAATCAGACGCTATGTTTGATTTCTAAATAAAAGAAGAGAAAAAGCATTTGAATTGAATGTTTTTTTTTTAGAATAAAAGAAAATTTAATTAAGAAGTTCTTTACTTTCACAGCCAGGACAATTATATAACACATCATGTATAAAACTATCACATTCATCACAATAATATTTTAAACATTTTTTACATTGATAAACATTAACTGTTTCTTCTTCTTTTTTTTCTATTCTATCATCAATTTCTTTACCACATCCAAAACATTTTTCTTGTGGTTTTATCATTGCAATAACTTTAAATGGTTCAATTGGAAACATAAAATGATAAGAACGTGCAAAATGATGTGAAAGAAGTAAAATAGCATTACATATTTTACATTGAATAGGTAATTCACAATAACAAAAACCACAAATAGGACATTCAAAATGATTTATATCAATTTTAGAATGACACTCACATATTGTTGGTACATTTAATTGTTTTGGAAATCCAATATATAATTGTATAGTTTTAGGTTCATATGCATTTTCTTTATATATTGGTGGAATAATAAATGTATGTAAAACATCTTCAGCATGTTTTTCATTCATTATTGTATGATAATCTCCACCTGTAACTTTAGTTAATAATCTTGTTATATGCATTTCTGGTGCAAATGAAATTACTGAACATCTAATTGTAGTTTTTTTTAAAGTTTCAATAGTATCATAAATATTACCAGGATCACATGTAGTTATAGAAGATGTTACTATAATAATTTCTCTTGAAGAAGAATTAGAAGTAGTGGATAATATTTGTTGTGCTAAATCAAGTGATATTTGTAATGACATTTGTCCTTCACAATTTCCCCATTTCATTTCTTTTTGAATTATTAAATTTCTAGACAATGGAAATTGTTGTTCAGCTGTTTTATTTCTTGTACAAATTAATCCAATTTCACTTAATGGATTATCAATATAAAATTCTTCAAAAAATTCTTTAAGTTCTTAAAGTATTAATTTTTCTTTTGACTTTCTCTTTCTTATGAAATAAAAAATAAATGAAACAAAACTTGTTTGGATGAATGTAATTCTATTTGGTTGATAATCTTCTTGATTCATACTTAATGACATGTCAATAATAAAAATTACTTTTCGTTGTAATCCTCTACGTGATCTGTTTTGTTGTTTAAATTCATTCATTCTATCCCAATTAAGCCATTGATGAAAAGAATAATTAATTTCTTTTTCTTGTTGTTTCTTTTCCATTATATCAAAATTGTAATTTTTAGTTTTTATTTTAAAAGCATTTACTGAAGAAGATTAATTCAATTATTCATTCAAAAAAGAACTTCAAAAATTATTGTTTTATTTAATCTATGACTACCACAAACTCAGAATTATATAAAAGTTGTGTTTTTGAAATAAACTCTATTGTTCATCAATTAGATGCTTTAATTGATGTAACAAAAGAATATGGTGAATATTATCAAGGAAGAGGTACTTTAGAAATAGAGTATGGAAAGAAATTATTAGGATTAATTACATATGTTAACACTCCATCATTTGGTAAAGAAGATTCAAAAAAATTTCTTCAAACGTTTGTTATTTCATAGAAAGTTCATAAAGAAAATTCACTTATTTCTTTGTAGTGGAATGAAAAGTTATTTTGAACTTTTAGACACCTCTAACACTAAAAGAGTTGAAGAAAAATATAGTGTAGGAAAAAAACTCCTTGAAGAAGTTGCTACTCCATTGTTTTCTCTTGCTAAAGAAATTGATACTCAAAAAAAGAAAATTGTCAATGAAGCAGTTAGAAAAGTCAAAATATATGAAGATGTTGCTTCCTTTGCTTTAAGGTGTGAAGGTCATTATCTAAATGTGCTCAAAGACATGAAAGACCTTACTAAGAAAATTAATGAAACAAATGACTCAAAATCAATTCCTAAATACAATAAAATGAATCAACAATATTCTATTGTTAAAAAAGATTATGAAAATTCAGTTAATAAAGCATCTGAATGTTATGATTTATTATATGGTCAAGAAATGGTTGAAACAGTGAGACAATGTTATGAATTAATGACATATCATAATGATGAAATCATAAATATCTTTAAACATGCTCATCAAATATATTTAAGTATTGGAATTAATGAAACAGAATTTAATTCAGTGATGTCAGATGGAATAAAGACATTAGACAATAAGACAGATGTAAAAGAATTCTTTGAAAGCATTATTGGTCATAATGAGAAATCAAAAGTCATATTAAAAACAGAAGAGTTAGCTCCTTTACAAGTTGAAGCACCGAAAGAACCACAAAAGAAGTGGGGGTTTGGGTCGATTAAATCGTCCATTGTTAGTGGAGTGTCATCACTAACTACAATGGTAAACGAGTCAATACAAAACCCATCCACTGGACCAAGTGCAAGCTGGACTAATCCTGTATTAACAACTCCAATATATTCATTTGGCAAAAAGAAAGAGTCAAAGAAGGAAACTCATGACTCAAAAGAAGAAATTAAGGAAGAAGTTACTGACATAAAAAAACAAAATGAAGTGACTCAAGAAGAAAAACAAAAACAAGACAATCAAGAAGAAGGAAATATAGTTGTTGTTGAAAAAGAAATTAAAGTTGAGGGTGAAGTTGTAGCTGAAATGGTTTCAAATGAAGTACCTCAAATAGTTGAAGTGAAAGAAATAAAAAATGAAACAATAATTCCTGTTAAAGAAGAAAAGAAAGATGAGGTTGTTTTAGGAAGTACAAGTATTATGGAAGATATACTAACAAAAGAAGAGAGTGAGGATAGTGAACTTGTTGTTGTACCAGCAACAGATAATGAATCAAGTAAAGAAGAAGACGATGATGATGAGGAAGTAGAGGAAGAAGAAGAACCAACAAATACTTTCATTTAAATAATTTAGATTTTATTTAGAGTATTAAAGAATTATACTTGTATTATAGATAAGGGAAATCAATAAGACCTAAGAAAATAAAAAGAAAAGACAATAACATTAATGATAGTAATTCATAAGAAAGTAAATAATAATAAGAATTAAACTCTCTTAAATTTTGTTTCTAAATGATCTAATCGTTTGAATAATTTCATTGCTTTCTCATTATCTAAATGCCCAATAAGATTATCTTTACATTTAGAGTTAGAATTCTTAATTAAATTCACACCACTAATAGTAAGTTGATTAAATTCTTTAGATAATTGACTTTCAACATTTTCCATTTGTTTTTCAAGTGGTTTTAATTCACTTACTTTTTTAATTTGTTTAATCTCTTTCTCAACTTTATTAATTTCTGATTTGACAATATTTTGTTTCTTAATATTTTGTGTTGACTTCTTTAAATCTTTTAATTCAGTAATAGTTTTTTTCATTCCATTCTTTAATGTCTTCCAAACAAGTTTTCTTTGTTGTTTGGCTTCTTTTAAAGCAGCCCTCATATTAACAATTTCATTATGTGCATTAACAGCAGTTTGATTAAGACTTTCCATAACTTGGAATTTACATAAAGTCTTACCACTAAGTTGTTTTAATTGATTATTCCATATTTTCATATATTCACGAATTTTATCAGCAATCGTTTGTGCTTCAGTAATTTTAACATAAAATGTTTTCTTTTGTTCATTAGCAACTTCACGTTCAACTTGAGTTTTTTCATTAGCCTTTTCAATGGCATCACGAACATCAAGTTCAAAAATAATCTTGTCTTCCTTTGCTTTTTGTTTCTTTTCTTTATCTAAAATAACCATTACATTCTTATATAAATCAACTTTCTTTTGTAATCCTAACTCATCAATAATATGTTGTTGATCAACTAATGGAAGTGTTCTTAAAATATCTCCCATTTCTTCTGATAATCTTACTCGTTGTTTCTTTAATTTTAACATAGATAAATTTAAGTCATCAACTTTCTTTCTAATATCAACCAAATCATTAGGAGCAGCTTGTTTCTCCTTCTTGGCATAGTCTAATATCCGTGCATAAAGTTGTTTTTCTCCATCAAGAGTGCTTTTGTATTGAGAATCAAGTTGTCTACAAGCCAATGTAGCAGTACTAATAAGTAATTGTCCAGCTGTTGGAAGGAGTTCTATATGAGTGTTAACGTTAGTTTTTTGAATAGGATTTGGATTTGGTCCATTTGAAATTGGTGCGTTCAATTGAAGTTCTGGAGTTAATGGAATAACAGGTGGATGAGGGACTGGTTGTTCTGGTTGTCCATTGACTGGTTGAGATCGAACAATAGCCAATAATAAAACAACAAATAACATTTGCATTTTTATTTTTTTGATATTATGACTTTTTAAGTTCTTGACTTTTACTTCTTCTTGTTTTTCAAATGTGTTTTTCCTAAATAATTTTTGAGTTTAAAGGAAAAGTGAGAAAGTTGAGAAAAGAAGTAGAAAATAAGAGGAATAAGGGATAGTGACAATAAGTTGTATTATTATGAGTACAATTAAAAAATGAAGAAGAACAGAAGTAAATACTTAGAATTGGAAAAGAATAACAGAATTTTGTTTATTTAAAAAGAGACGAAAAAAAAAACTATTTGATATAAGAAAAAATAATAAGAAATAAAATCAAACCCTGAGAAATAATAGAACTAGAACTGTATAGGTTAAGTGGTGAATCAATGGCCGGAACCAAGAGATATACAACTGCTTTCCATAGACCAGCTACAAAGAATGCTGCAAAAGCACCAAAATATCCAAGATCACTTAAAGCTAATAGAAATAAAATGGACGAATTTTCCATTATTAAATTCCCACTCGCTACAGAAACTGCTCTTAAGAAAATCGAAGACCACAACACTCTTGTTTTCCTTTGTGAACAAAAAGCTAATAAGACTATGATTAAGAAAGCTGTTGAAAAGAGATATGGAGTTAAAGTTATTAAAGTAAATACCCTTGTTAGACTTGATGGTCTTAAGAAAGCTTTCGTTAGACTTGCACCAGATGTAGAAGCTATGGAAGTTGCTACCAAGATTGGACTCTTCTAAGAAAATGGTTCTATTGTGGTTTTTACTCGTTTTTTCTTTGATAAACTTTTCATTCTTATCTTTTTATTTCAAAAGTAATAAAAGTTGAAATATAAATTAAAGAAAAAAGATTGAGATAATAAAAGTGATAATTTTGTTAAAAGTTTTTGTATAAAGACATAAACTTGAATTGATTATTTTAATTTCTATTTTTCTATGATGGCAAGTTGGGAAATTGCTATTCAAGAAATTCAAGGAACAATGGGAGAAAGAAGTCAAGAGTATTTTCAATTATTACGTAGTTATTTATTATGTCAAATTAGTAAATCTGAATATACTGAACAACTTTATGGAATTTCACAAACATTTCCTACTAGTTTGTTTTTAATTTCAATTAATTGGTTTATGATAATTAAATAATTCAATTTTCTAGTTATTCAATTAAATAATAACTTATTATCATCTTTATTATGTAAAAATGGTATTGAACAATATCCAGCACAAATTATTCCACCCGTTTCTATATCTCCTGATGATGCTGCATTTACTTTTTAAACAAGTCAAAATACTATAGTTTTACTATTCAAAAACTAAAATCATTTAACTTCTCATTTTTTTTTTATTATAAAACTCAATTAATTAAATTTTTGAGTTTTTTGGTTAAGAACTAAAAATGGATAAATAATATCAAATGAATAAAATTGGATTTTCGTTGTTTGTACAAGTATTTAATGGGACTTCAGATGAATTAAAACAAGTTATTAATCAATTTAATCCAGATATTGGTATTATTCATATTGAACAAATAAGAAATTATAAATTTAAAGTAACAGTTCAAAATACAGAACAAGGAAGAATGTTAATGAATTTTAATGATTTTTTATGGAATGGAAGTAAAATGGTTGTTACATTTGAACGAGAACCACCAAGAGAACAACAATATAAATTTGTATTAGAACAAATAAAATATAAATATTGTAATATTAAAACACGTTCTTTAGACCTTTCATTTTTTATTAACAAATTAAAAGAATTTGAATATAGATCAACTCAATCATTTGACATTCTTTTAAAGGATGCATTAAATTATTATTATCAAGATATTCCTGATCTTTTATCATTAAATTTAAGTAATAATAACATTAATTTGACAACATTCTTTGATGAAATGTGTCATGGATTTAAAGAACTTACTTTATTAGATTTATCAAATAATAAAATTACAAATTATATGTGTTTGGGTTGTCTTAAAAATATTCCATTAAGAAACCTTTGTCTTTTAGGTAATCCATTACCACAAGTTGATTCTCTTTTTCTTATTCATACATTTCCTTTCTTAGAAATATTCAATAATAAATTATTTGAAAGATATAATTTTAATTGTACAATTAAAAGTAATGTGAATACTCTTCAATATAATACTATTCATCCTTTAAATCTCAATAAATTTGAAAGTATTTATAATTTCTTTGATACTTATTTCAAATTTCAAGATAATAATATAGAGTCATTGTCACAATTATATTCAACATATTCTTATTTTGATATTACTCTTGGAAAAGGAGTTCAATTGGTTGGAGTTAATTCAAGAAATATTATTAATTTGAATGCAATTGATACAAAAAGGTTTATTCAAAGTGGAACAAATCAAATTATTAATGGATTAAAAACTCTTGGAAAGACTAAACATCGAATATCTGACATGTGTTTTGATATTGTTGAACAAGGAGTATTTTATGTTTGTTTATTTTATATAGAAATTAATTTATATTCATTTAATAGATAATTAATATTATGGGACAATGTGAAATTAGACAAAACACTTTACAATTTTGTAGAACATTTATTGTTAATACTGAAAACCAACAATTAATAATAGTAAATGATCATTTACATTTATACAATAATTCTAATAAATTCATTGTAATTAAAACATTTTCAAAATTTCTTAAACATATAGTTCATTCATTTCCTGGAATTAAAGAAAAACAGGCATTAATAGTTTTAGAAAAGAATAATTGGGATATGAAAAAAACTGAATCAGAGATATGTAATTTACTTCATATTCAACCTCTTACAATGAAACAATTAAATCCAATGAATAATCTCGAAGGAATTGAGGAAAATGACATTGAACATCTTAATGAAGAAAATATCTCTAAACTTGTAGAATTGGGATTTTTAAGAGAAACAGCTATTCGTGCTTTAATTTTATCTGATGGAAATCTGGAACTTGCAGCAGAGAGACTTACTCAACAACAAGACTCTTTTGTTTTAGAAGAAAATAATGATGTTTGGAATCAACAAGATGAAGAGAATATTCAACGTTTGATTGCTTTAGTTCCAAATAGGGAAGTTTGTATTTCAGCCTATTTACAAAATCATAAAAACTGTGAGCGTGCAGCAGATTCTTTATTTCAATGATTGTTTTTGTATTTCATTTAATATTTATTTTCAATATCATTTGAATAAGTATTTCATTAACTTTTTAGTAATTTATACATTGTTAATAAAGTTATTTTATTGTCGACTATTGTTATTAATCCTAAAGAATAAAAGTTGTGATTTATTTTATTGAAATCACATTATTGTTTAATACTCTGTCAACCTTTTGTTTTTATAGAGAATGAACAAACGATAATGAATTATTGCATTGAAATGAAATGTTTTTTTTAGAAAGTGTTAAAGTATTGGTGTAGTTGGTATAGACTGAATATTCTTAGTAATTTATCAATATTTAATAATTTATTAGCCTAGAAGAATCAAAAAATGAAGGAATAGACATGATAATAGAAATAAGTAAAATAATTATTGTAATACACTTCATTATATTACATTAAATAATTATTTAGTATTTGTGTATATTTCATAAATTAGTTCATGTCTAATTAGTATATATAAAAATGTCTTTTTGATGAAATAATGTAAACACTCTCTGAAATAGTTTCATTAAACGTACAACAATAATAAATGTTAAAATTAAATAAAAATGATGAAGATTTGTTGTGTAAATACGATAAGTTCAAAATGACTATTTCATTAATAAAAAAATAATATCAAAGAAGTGAAATTCTAATCATCCATTTTCTATAAAAAAGAATATATGTTTTAGACAGTTAAAATCAATTAAACTTTTATTATCATCTCTTTTTGATTTATTTAATAACTTACGAATGAGTATTAAGTTTAGTTAGTAAATGGGTTTTATTGTGCAATATCCTGTTTCATTAATACAATGTAATGGTCTGTCTTCTTCAATAACTTTATTCAACTGATAAAACTCACCATCAAATGCACATGGGTCGACGTATGCATCTACAATTTCTCCAAAAATCAATCGTGATTGCAACTCACACTCATCTGCAACCATCACAACCTTAGACACTTTCATATGTAGAACAGCAATAGACTCACAAATAGAAAGATTACGATACTGTTCATTCCCTAAATTTTCTAGATGGAATGAAGTATGTGCAAATTTATCAATAACATCTCCATGGTTCATTCCAAAATATACAATATCTTTTTCTGAACGAGTTCTTGGTACATTAATACAATAATATGTGGATTCTTCTATTAATTTTCCAGTATTTGAAAATGCACCAAATAATACTGCGATGTGTTGTTTGTCAGTTGGCATTACCCATTGTGCAGACATTCCCGTAACTCGATGATTGTATTTATCATACACAGTTGGAATGACAATACAATGTTCATTAATTAGACGTGTAGCAAACTTTAGATTGACTTGTACTTTAGTCATTACAAAACACTTTGTTTTATTTATTTTTCTTTTTAGCTTTTTAAGTATATAAATAACAAAGTGGGAAGGTATGAATAAATAAAAATAGATAACATTATTTTTATTTTGAAAAATGTTATTATATAAATCAACAACAAAAGAAATATAAGTAAGACAGGAGAAAGCTCAGAACTACCAAACAAAATATACAACTTATTTGTTGTTGATGAAACCATATCTGACCAATTTATTTTATTTTATGATACATAAAATCTGCCATTTCTTAACACTTTTTAAGACTAATATTATTCGGTCAATTCGACTTGTCAGAACAAGTTATTGTAATTATTGTATTGGTTGTTGTAGTGTTTCTGTTGTATTTGTCATTACTTGTACTCTGCTTTCTATACTATCAACAACGCCATTAGTTTATTTAAGACTTTCTGAACAGAAGAATGGTCAAATTGATATGATAATCACACCATCTTCAGATAGTGGAGGTATTGTTCTTAATTTTACTGAGATTAATAAAGTTGTTCATACTGCTACTCCACGATGGATTGGTTCAGCAAAATTCTTTAGTGGTGATTGCTCTTTTGGTTTTGAAGAAAATGATAATGACTGGATATATTATGGTAATAGTTCTGACATTCATGAGAATTGTGAATTGGATGAATGTTTCACAAAGTATTGTTCATCATCTCGACACGTATCTGGTAGTCTTATAGCCTTGAAGACAAAACAAGAGAAACAAATTGGTTTAGGAGAGAAATGGGGATTTGAACCATTAAAAGAAAATGAGATTTATCTCCCAAGAAGAATATCCAACCAATTACTATTAAAAGAAGGAGATGAATTGTATGTTTCTATTAGTAATGAAACAGTCTACCCTCTATTGATTGAATATCATGATATTATATCAAACCAATACCTTAATAACTCTGAACCTCCAAGACATTTCATACTTAAATTAAAACTTAAAGGAAGTTATGATTCTGATGAAGGTAAATTTGGAGGTAAAGAACAAGGAATATTAGAATTTGATTTCTTTATTAAAACAATTCAAAGTAATATTCCTAGACATCTTACTAATCTTAATGATTATCTTGATAAACTAAATATGAATGAATATTGTGACCAAATTATTGTTAATGTTCCAACTCCACGAGAAAAGTATTATTTAAGTAATGATTATAATAACTTACAAAATGAAGTTACAACATATCTTTCTAATGTATTACTTAAATTGGGGTATCAAGACTTACAATCCTCAACACCTGTATTATCTGAATTAAGTCAATATAAATATGTTAATGTAATTTTAGGGATGATTGTTGAAATTGCAATTATAGTATTGTTAGTATTATCTATACTTTTAGTTCATTCATTATTAACAATTAATATAGAATCTCAACAACACTCAATTAGAATTCAAAGAACAATAGGAGCAACACGTCTTAATTTAACATTCCAACTATTTGTTAATTCATTATTTTATGCAATCCCATCTCTTATTACTGGATCAATATTATCAACAATTATCTTCTTTTTTGTATCTCTTATTACAAAACCAATCTTTTCTATCCCTATCACATTTTTACCATCAACAAAAGGAATATTTGTTGCAATCTTCTTAACATTCCTTGTTCCTATTATTTCTATAATATTTCCATTATACTCTGTTCTCCATCGTACACTCACAACAAGACCATCTACAGTATTAGAAATTACAATCAAACGAAGTAATACTTCTTATTTTTCACCATTAACTGTATTTATAGGATTGTTTACAACATGTTTTGGATTTTCAACATATATTCTCTTACCAAGATCAATACTCGCTTTAAATTTATCAACTATGTTTACAATATTTTCTCTACTAATCATCTGTTTATTAGTTGGTTCAATATTACTGATAATAAATATTATACCAATAATAGAAAGACTTTTATTGTACTTATTTTACTTTTGGGATACAGCTGGACTATCACTAACAATTAAAAATTTACTTTCACATAAAGCAAGAAATAAAAAAACATCTCTCTTATTTGCTCTTTCTCTTGGGTTTATTCTCTTTTTTTATTCTTCCTTTACATCTGAAATAGGAACACTTTCACAAACAATTATTAAATCTAAAGGAACAGAAATGTATATTGTTGGTCTTAAATCTAAATTCAATACTACACAAGAACTCAATGAAGCAATGAGAAGTGTTATGGAAAAAGCAGAAGGTTTAGAAGAAGTTCTTGGAGTTACTCTTGACTTTGATGGAATTGATCAAGTTCATCCAAAATATTTTGGTATGTCAACACTTGGACAAGGAGTTATTTTGAGAGAAAATTATGTTGCAATATTACCCACTACATTTGAAGTGATGAACCAAAAGTTCTTAAAAGTAAAACATCGAATGAATGTTGAATCAGTAGGAGATATGAGTGATAGTTCTATTGGTAAAATTATGTACACCTCAAATGGACTTTATAAAGTTATTATGGGAACTAATATAAAAGAACTTTCATATGCAGATGATAAACGTCTCTTAGTTTGTGCAAGTACAAACCCAGAAAGAACAAATGTTCTTGGAGTTATGGGATTATTTACTTATGGAGTAGAAGCATCAAGCACTCCTAAATACACTCTTAGTGATTCCCCATTATTAACTTGGCAAGACCTTTTAATTTCTCTTCCTGAATATGTTAGATATACAAATGGATATATTACAAGTATAGATGAAATACCAATTACTAGAATTTATTTAAAGTTAATTGATTCTACTGAAGATACTGCTAATAAAGTAAAACAAAAATTAGTTACTTCTAAATTTGATGCAATTATTGTTGCATCTGAATTAAGTGGAATTAGAACAATTCAAAATATTATGGTATTTTATTTTGTATTTGTTACAGTTGTTGCTCTTGCTACAAGTTTCTTTTCTATTCTTTCATCAATGTACAGTAATATTGAGGAACAAAAACATGAAATTGCTGTATTACGTGCAATTGGAGTTGGAAGATTTTTATTATTACGAACTTATCTTGCTGAGTCGTTTGTTGTTATTTTCTCTGCTTCACTCATGGGTATGATTATTGGTTCTCTTATTGGATTTACTATGACATTACAAATTATTTTATTCACTCAAACTCCAGTTGAATATACATTTCCTACTCTATTATTAATCATTGTAGTTATTAGTGCAATATTATTTGCTTTAATATCTACAGTATTACCATTAATCCCTGTACTCAAAAAACAACCTATGGAATTATTAAGAGAAACAAATGAATAATTTAAGTCAATCATTCTTCAATATTACATCTTTAAATTTATTCTTAGAAACATGTTTCCTTTCTCTATTATTACAAGAAGAAGTAGATTCAATTAATTTTTCTTGTTCAGAACACCATGAAAAGATACTCTTCCATGAAACTCCAACTCTTGTATCATAATATTCAACTTTCACTTTACCTAATTCTCTTTTTCTTTCCATTTATTATTGATAAATATTTAGTTTTCTTTAAATATTCCTCATGAATTTTTTATGTTAATCGCTAACCAAGCAATGTAAACAACTTCTATGACTTTATCATCTTATACTTTATTAGTATAACTATTAGTTAAATCTAGTTTTTGTTATTGAACGAAATTATTTATCTTTCTTTCTTGTGCGTCTCGCTTCTTTTAGGGACTATTGGACCATAATTAATACAAAACAATATAAAAAAAGTCATTAATAGACAATGGTAAAATAACTTATTATGAAGAATCAAAATATTATAATATCTCGGTTGATTGGTTGACAATATTATTTTCTGGTGTTATTTCTTGTTTCTTTACTGGAAGTGGTGGAAGAGGTTTCTGATTATTACTTATTGAAGAATTAGATTGTTGTTGAATTACAAATGTTTTTGGTTTAAATTCAGTAGAATGTGCTGGAAGAACATAACTTTCTGGAATTTGATAACTTGGATATTGTTCTTTTCCTAATAATTTATTAATTGAATTAGTTCCTTCACAAACAACATCAACCATAAATGATTGAAATTTATTGGCAAATTCTTCAACTGTAACACCTAATTCTTTTGCTTTAATACTCATTTGTTCTTTTTTGGATAATTGAGGTTGAGACTTATCCTCAGAAATTGGTTGATCAGGTTTTACTATTTTTTGTTCATTGGAATTTGTTGATTTAAATAGAGAAGGATTACCTTCTCTGAACGAGTTATATTGTTCTACTTTAATTTGTGATCCATCAACTAAAGTATTTGTTAAATACATAATGTTTGAAGTTTCTTCTTCACTTCTCATTTCAACAACAAAATAATTAAATTGTTGTGTTTCCTAAAGTGTTAATATTAAAGGAGATAAGATTAAGATTAAATAAATACAAACAAATTTTTGAATACTAAGAACAACCCCACAATACGTTAAGATTGTATTTAGTGATGACTCTTGAACTGTTTTGAGATTATCAATAATAACAACTTTTGTCATTTTTGTTTGTTTTATAAAGTATTTGTAATATTTTATGAGATCTTTTTGTTTTGTAAGTTTTTCTATAAATACAAGAGAGAAAAAAATAGATCTTAAAAAGAGAGAATTTACATTTTAATTGACATGAGTAACCATTCAAATACCAATCCATATTTTAAAACATCAATATTTTGGAAGCTCTGTTGTGTTTATGATCACATTGTTGTTCATACATTAATTAGATATTGTTCTACTACTACGAATGAATTTTGGGATGCCTTAAGAGATATATTAGATGCATCAGGAATATTATATAGTGTTTTAGCTGATGAATTACAAGAAGAAGTTATAAACACAAGTTTGTTAATTAGAAATAAGAAAAAAATAGAAAAGAGTTCATGGTTATAGAAGAGGTTCATACATTATTTAGAGTTAATAGTGGACCAACATCATTATTATCTGCTGTTTTAAGAAAAGAATTAACACCATTAATGGAAAAATATATTAATCCAATTATTCATTCATGTAATTCAACTGAAATTCATATGGATTCAACAGATGAAACAATTAAAAGTAAATCTATTGAAACAATAAATAAATATATTGATATTCATACAACTCGTTTCTTACAAATGGCATCAGAATTTCCAGAAAATTTAAAATCAATATTTGGAATTATTAAAGAAGTTGTAGAAGAAAACTTTCAAGAAGAAGGTGTTTCACAACAAATTTTATCAGCATTATTTTTCCATAAAATTATTACACCTGCAATTGTTACACCATCTAAATTTTGTAGTGCTATTTCAATTCCTACTGATAAAGGTAAAGCTGTTTTAGTATTACTTTCAAAAATATATCAAACATTTGTTAATCAATGTGATGAGCCATTCCCTAAAACAATGGATTTGAATGTATTTAATAGTACTATTGTCAATTCATATCCAAAAATTAATGAAATGATTAGTATTCTTAGTAGTAATTCTACATTACCTGAATATCATTTTAATAAAGTTGTATCATCTCAATTACTTTTAAGAAAAGTACCACCAATTTTAAGTACATTAGAAACAATGAAACCAGCTGCTATGGTTACTATTATACAACCATTTATTGATATTGGATTTAAAAATTTAGCAGAGAATTTATTAGCATTGACAAGTATTAATATTTATCAAAAAGAACTTGCAAAATTAGATTTAAAGAAACCAAAAGACGTTGGTATTTTCTTTGATGAAACTGAAGAAGCATGTTATAATTCTGTTATTACTGGATATGAAGATACCATTAATTTTTATCAAAAAAGAATTAATACATTAACAGAAGAAATCTTTAAATTAAACCAAATTATAGAAAAATTTGATGCACCATCATCACCACGATCATTCACTATATGTGGTGATAAATCATCATGTTCTTCCCAACAACAACCAATTTGTTCACCAAAGAGATCTAAAACACCAGCATGTGAAGAACAAGGACAAACAACAATACAAAGAATTCAAGAATTGCATTTACCAAGTGAACTTAATGATGAATTAAGAAATAGATTTGTCACACTTACTTCTAAAGAGAATCAAATTGTTGAATTTGTTAACAAAACAGAAAGTGTTTCTGTTTTATCTAAAACTGATAAGTTTATAACAGTTTATGTTAAAGCTACTAAAACTAAATTAAAAGATGAATGTCCTAAAATTGCACAAAAAGATAAAGACAAAGAAAAAAAAGATAAAGATAAGAAAGATAAGGATAAAGCAGTTGCTAAATTAAAGAAATCATGTTTAGAACAATTAAAAGAAGCACATGAAAATCGTAATTCATTACTTCAACATATTGATGATCCTAAATTAATGCAAAGAATTTTTTCATTAGTGAATATTCTTGATGATATTATTTACGTATTAAATAATTAAATATTCATTAAGTTCATTACATTTGTTCAAAGAATAACTAATCTTTTTAAAATAAACTAACTAATTTACTAACAAAACGAGAATGAATTAATTTGAATTTAATAAATCACCAAATGGTCCATCAAATTGAGGATATTCATAATTAACAGTAGAGTTTTTAATCCATTGATAATCTATATTATCTTCATTTCCTTTTAAATATGATTTTTTATCCCATTCAATATCCATATATGAAAATGCATATGATTCATATCCCCATGCCTTATAATCACTTACTAAAAATCTAATTGTACTATATGGTTGGAAATAATATCCACAATGAATACTATTTTGTACATCTTCATCTGCCATTGGTTTAAATACTTTTTCTAACATATTAAGAGTTGTCATATTGGTTTTTATTTCTTCTACACTATCAATTGTATTATTATCTTCATTTAATTTTATTTTAGCAATATAAAATATTCTTTGTGTATCTGATAATTTGGGAATATCATTCTTTAAATTTAATGATGTTGTTTCATCTTCTTTATTATCACTTTGAATTCCTACAAGTGAATAAATATATTCATTTGCATCTCTATGTGAACATGGTTCAAATCCTAATAATGACATCTTTAAAACATCACTTGTTTCATTACTTGTTATTCTACATTGTAATTTAGTTCCTCCAAGAAGTGTTTTCTTTTCAATACCAACATGTCTAATTCTTCCAAACCCACATTCTTTATATGTTTTCTTTTCTTTTAAACATTCTATATCAACAGGTCCCCAATTTTTAACTGATTGAGTTAATGGACAAATAATTGCTTCATTAGCTTCTGAAATATTTTGCATCCAATACGCCATTGAATGACCTGCATTTCCCCATGAATTTTTAATAATAAATCCTCCTTTAACACTATTATATTCTTTATTTCCAAATTCATCTCTATTATTATTATTTTCTTGAATTTCTATATATTTTGTATTTTCTCTATCAACTCGGAATTCATCATTCCATCCTACAATAATCATAGCATGTCCTCCACTTCCCATAACTTCTCCATGTAAATCAAATATTCCATCATTACTATATGCTGCCATTCCTACTCTACTACAACATGTTTTTGCATTAGAATCATCTCTAATATATTCTCCTGATGCAGCTGCATAACATGGAAATTCACATTCAGTACATACTTTTTCTTTATATTGTGGATTTTGTTCATTACATTCAAAATAATAAGCTTTTTGAACAGTAGCTAATCCATATGATATTGGTGATTTATGTTCATACATTGTTTGTTTAATTTCATCTACTGAATACATAGTTTTAATACTTTTAATTGTAAAATTTAATGGATTTGTAGCCATAATTTTTGGTAATTCTTCATCATTACAATGAAACTCTCCTTCTCCTCTTTCTGGATAATAATTACATACTGAAGTAGGTAATATGATATTCTTAGCATAATCTCCTAAATAATAAATAAATTCAACACTTCCATCACTTGTTTGATTAATTCCCATTCCTCCATAATTACAAATTGGTATTTCTTTATGTTTTTGACAATATTCAAAAATTAATTTACCATATGCTTGTTCAGAAAATTGAACATACTCTGTTGAGTTAAGAAGATTATGTCGAAGACCATAAGCTCTATATGAACTTTCTAAATATCCTATTGTTGAAAAAATCCAACAACTACCTCTTGATTGTTGATTCTTTGGAATAACTGATGCATTTTGAGGAATAAGATATTGTGATGGTAATGTTTCTTCACAATTATCAATAATTTTTGTTGTAAACCCTTCAAGTCTTGTAGATAAAAACATACAACATGTTAATACAATTCCAAATAAAACAAATGTTATCATTGATAATATCATCCAAAGAGTACAAAATGTTTCTATTGTATTATGTTTCTTTTTAGGTGAATATCCTTCATCTGGATTAAGTAATGGTGTTACTCCAATATCTTTGTCCATATTATCAATTGAATTTTATCCTTCTTTTTTTAAGTTCTGTTTTAGAATAATTCAGAATCATCTTTTTTAACTATTTAAATTTATTATCTTAAAATAATTTATTAAATTATTTCTTTCTTTTCTTTTAAGCTGTACCTTTTCTTCTTTATCTGATTGATTCTTTACCAAAGAACAAGAAATGTATTATCTCCACATGCATGGTATGTCTTAAATAAAAACCCTTCTGTTGACTCTTTACAAAATACCCTACATTCATATTTACCTATTTTCAAACTTGAAACATCTATCATTATTTCATTCTCTTTTGTTATCTCACTTGCTAATAAATAATCATTATTAGATACTGATGTTAGTGCACTCTTATAAATACCAACCCAATATGCTTTGTCCATTCCTTGAACACTAACTCTAATCAATCTTTTCTTCTTTTCTTTTCCAACAGCTACACTGACTCCAACTTCCTTTCCAACTGTAACATAACACGTTTCTGCTGCATTATATACTTCAGTTTTTGTATTATCAAGAAAAACTCTAACACAATATTTACCTCTCTTTAATCCCTCAAACCTAATAAATGCACTTTGTTTACCATTGCAATAAGCACTATTAATATAATTTTTCATATTCATTTCAAATCTATCATAAATACCAATCCAACTATTTTCTTGAAGATAACTAGGTGGAATATAATAACTTAAATCAACTTCATTAATTCTTGATTTACAATTTAAAATAATTCTCTTTTCTATATCCCTTTCTTCATCACAACTTTTTCTTATAGATTCATCAATTGTTTTCTTATTACTTTGTTGTGTTGTTGTTTGGAAATCTAGATGTTTATCTTTTTCATTTATATTAGATACTCCATTAGATGCACTTTGTGATGATTCAATAGACTCATTGTCTTTTGTTTTATGATTTGTTGGACTATTTTCTTCACTTTCAACTATTTTGACTAATTGTTTATCATTAGAATTTAGTTTCTCAGTAGACTTTTCTGACTTGTCTTTTTCAGACTGATCAAAATCATCAATTTTATTATCATCTTGATTGACTAGTTGTTGGTTCTTTTTATCAATAAGAATATTTTCTAATTTTTCATTTTTCTCATTGCTATTAAATGCCTTATTTGTTGTTTCATTTATCTTTGTTAATGAAAGAGTAGTTTCTTTTTCAATTGGATGAACAATAACTTCATTTACTTCTCCTGATGCATATCCTTTTGCCACATATGTTTCTGTCTTTATATTTAAGGTTTCTTTCTTTGGAGTTGTTTCAGACTGTGAATTTTCTGGACTTTCTAGTTCCATTAAATCATCTGTTGTTCGTACCATATTATAATTATTATTCTTCCATGTTTCTTCAATAACTTTCAACTCAAGACTCGGAAATGAGGATTGAAGAAATTTTAATTTTTCATCATACCGATGAACTTCCATTATAGATGTTTAATGATTATTCAGTGTTAAATGTTCGTTTTTATCTTTACTTCTCACTAATCAATTTCTTCAATAGATTGATCACTTTTCATTTTGACAAGAAATTGACTTTTTCAAGAGCGTCTACTATTTTTTGAATTTTATGGGATATAATCATTATTTCTAGAAGAAAAGACAGGAGTTAAAAAGTAAGTTCTTATAAGAAAGAAAAACTAATAAGAAATGAGCTCATTTCTAAAGTCATTCAATGAAGTTGCCATTGTTTATCCTTCACATAACAAACGCTCAAAAGACTTTTCTAAAGCTCTATCTATTATTCTTGATGCTGATATTTATAAAGTTTTGTAAATAGTTTTTTTTTGGTAAATTCTTATACAAAAATTCTTAATGTGTAGATTTCAATTTATAATCCTGTTCATTCAAAAAATAAAGTTCGTTCAATATTTCATAATCATTTGATAAGAAAGACTAGATCATTCAGAAAAAGACTTGAAACAATCACAACATGCTCTGTTGATATTGATCGTTATCGTGCCATTATTGTCATTTGTTCTGTAGAAGGAAATCATTTATCAACAGAATGTTTATCATTTTTAAATTCATTTTATCTATTATTTGCATCATCACCAGCAAAACTACTTGTTGTGGGGTTAGGCTCTTATCAGAAAAAATACTCAAAGGATATATCCAGAGTAAAATCTCAATTTGTTGAAGATCATGTGTATGTTGATATTCCAATTTATATTCTTAATTCTTCGTTTGTTATCTTTATTTACTCCTATTCAACTAAGACTAATAATAATAATAATAATAATAGTATTCCTAAGTATATGAAGGTGATTGATTCAATGTATCAATATGTCCAAGTTCCTAAACCAAAACAACAGATTCAATCATTCAATTGTCATCAAAACAGTGTATTTACTGAAAGATCTACTAGTGCCTATTATCACTCAAATAATCCTTCTGAAGTGGTGAGAAAAAGTGAAGAACACAATGTTATTAGCGATTAAATAAAGTATGTTCTATTTGGATTTAACATGTTATTTTTTATCGAGTATTTGAAAAATAATAATTCAATTAATCTTTAAAATAATTTCAAAAGAGTCAAACAACAATTAGAAATTAACGTATTATCATTGATTATTCGTAAAATATTCATTTTATAACTATTCTTAACTATCAAAAAAAAAGATACTTAACTTCATCTAAATACATTTTTCTAATCTTTTTCATTAATAGTCTAATTCCACTTATGACAATGAGTCAAATGAATTATTGTCAAGTTAAACCTTATTCAAATAAATTCTATTATGTTATTAATCTAAACAATCCTAAATATTACCTCTTGATTCCTATAATTTATGTGTGTAAAAGTATAACACAACCTGAATGTGTCTATTACCAAGAATAAAATATATATTTCAGATGAAATATTCTAATGAAATGAGAATAGGGTATTTGTATAATAACAACCCACCATAAAATATAATAAAATAAGAATGAAGAGTAAGATAAAGGAAGGAGTAATAGTTTTGATAAGAAAAATCTATTATTTGTTTAATAAAGAAAACAGTTTTTGGTTTAAGTTTAAACTGAAAAAAAAAGAAGGAATGGAGTATAATAATAATATAAAAGTATAATAAAAAGGTAGAAAGAGAAGAACAAAAAATGGAATGGTCCAAATCAAAAGAAATGATCTAAGATCCATTCAATTATGTCTCCTTTTGCGAAAGGTGAATCAGGAATTATTGCAACTATATTTAATCTTGCAAATACAATTATTGGGAATGGAACACTTGCAATGCCATTTGCTATGTTATATTCTGGATGGGGAGGAGGATTAATATTAATGACAGGAGCATATATTTTATCAGTTATAACGATATATTTTCTTACTATTAGTTGTGAAATTACAGGGAAAGCAACATATAAAGAAATATCAAAAGTTATAGGAGGTAAATTATTATCAACAATAGTTCAAGCGATAGCAATGTTTTATACTACAGGAACATGTATTGGGTATATTATATTTCTTGGAGGATTTTTACCATATATTCTCAATACCAATGCATTTTATAGTGATCGTTCTTTTCTTATTGTAATTATCTCATTTATACTTATCTATCCATTAAGTTTTTCTAAAACATTAGATGCATTAAAATATTTTTCAATAGGGGCAGTAGTGTGTGTTACTTATACAGCTATTGTCATTGTTGTAGAAAGTTTTACAACATATTATTCACCAGATGTAAAGGCATTTGTAATAAATTGGTCAACATTTAGAGGATTTCCTATTATGACAGGAGCATTTTGTTGTCATTACAATGTGTTTAGATTTTATGTTGAATTAAAAAATCGATCAGTAATGAAATTGACATATATTTCAATAGCATCGACAATGATTGCTTATATTGCATATGCATTAGTTGGAATATTTGGATATAAATCAATGGGAAGAGATGTACAAGGAAATATTTTAATTTCATACCCACGAAATGATAAGTTTATTGTATGGGGATGTATAGCATTTTGTTTTATTATGGCAGCATCATTTCCATTAGTTCATTTTGCACAACGATCATTACTTGATGTAATGATTTTTGATAGATGGAAAGAAAGTGGAATTAGAAGAATTACTGAGAGTTTAGTTTTAGTTTCATTTGTTATTCTTGTTGCTGTTGCAGTAAAAGATATTGAAATTGTATTAGCATATAATGGAGCTACATTTGGAGTTATGATTGTGTATGTTTTTCCAGCATATTTTGCATATAAATTAACTAATGGATGGAGAAAGATAATGGCATTAATTGTTATGATATTAGGAATAATCATAGGAATAGTAGGAGTAGTTTTAACCACATTAGATTTATGCGGTGTGTCTAAGTGAATATTTTCATTTTAACAAAGAGTTTAAACAACATAAAAAAAAAAGGAATAAAAACATAAAATGATAAAAAAGAAAAGAGAAGAAATAATAAAAACAAGAAAAGTTCATATGAAAATCAAAACAATTTTTTTCTAAGATAACTTATATTTCATAAACTTAAAAAAAAATAAATTGAAATGTCAATAGAAAAATATATTATTCCAAACAATACACTTGATGAAAAATCAAAATTATTAGCTGACAAAGTTATTTCATATATTTTAGATCCAGAGCAAAGAGAAACAGGACTTTCATTTATACTAAATAGGTTATATAATCCAAAATTTAGTGAAATATTAATACAAATTAATCCAAGATTATATACACAATTTCTTGAATCAGATGATTCTTCATCATTAACAACAGCATTATATATTGTTAATGCTTTATCTAAAAAAGCTGAATATATTATTTTATTCTTAAAATATGATAAAAGAATATTAGACTCATTAAAAGGTTTATTAAATTGCGAAAATGAATTAATTTTTAAAAATTGTTTAATTATTCTTGACTCATTCATTGAAACAACTAAAAGAGCTGATTTAGCACATCAATTCATTCCAATTTTAATTAATGATGCATCTGTATTTCCAAATAATAGACAAAGTATTATAGCATTTATGACAAAAGTATTAGTTTCACCAGAAAGTGTATCAATTTATCTTGATAATGATGGACTTTCTATGGTAAAACAATCACTTGAAAATTCACAAAATGAAGAACTTCTAGGAGCAGTAGAAATAATATTAAGAATTATAAAATATAAACAAGATGGTAAAACATTATTATTTAAAGAAGGATTTTTGAAAACATTAACTGACGTCATTGGTAGAACAGATAATCAAAATACTTTAGAACGTGCAATTAATGTTGCTAGTCAATTATCTAGTTGTGAATTTTTTGCAAGTAGTTGTATTGATTGTGGATTATTTGAAGAATGTCTTGATTTATTAGAATATCCATATGTTGGAAAAAGTACAGCAAGTACATTAATGCCATCATTACTTATTATTTTTAGAATTACACAAGATCGTGTTGGTGCAAAAAAATGTAGTTCATTGAAATTAGCAACAAAATTATCTAAATTACTTTTATCAGTAAAAGAGTTTCAAGAAGTTATGCAAGCAATGTTATTTGGTATTATTACAAATTTATTTAGTAATGACCAAGCAAGAAAAGAAATGATATTAACTAAAGTTGATAAAGTTGTTCTTCAAATTAATCCTATTGAACTTCAACCAAAAGGAAAAGCATTATGGGTTGTTTGTGTTAAAACATTTAATGAAATGAAAAAACAAACACAAGAAATTGAATATACTCCTATTGATATTCAAAGAATGGCTGAATATAATTCTAAGAAAACAAAAGCTAGACAAATTACAGAAGAGTTTATTCAAACTGAAACTAGTTATACAAATCAAATGGGTATTTGTTGTCGTGTAGTAATGAAAAGATTAGGGAATGTTTTAAAAGAAAATACATCTATTGTATTTGGTAATATTATTGACATAGAGAAATATCATCATAAATTTTCTAATGAATTAGAAAAATGTTTATCTCTTTGTAATGAAGAAAAACTTGAGTTTATTACTTTTTCTGATATTTTATTAAAATATTTCACACCATCAATGCTTGATTTATATTGTCAATATGCTAATAATGTTGATATTGGAATGGCTAAATTTAATGAATTATCAAGAACAGATGTAGATGTTGGATGTGCTGTTAAAGAATTAAGTTCTAAAGGACATTATGTTCCAAGTTTCTTAATTCAACCAATTCAAAGAATTCCACGTTATGTTTTGTTATTAGAGTCATTACTTAAATGTCTTCCAGAATATTTAGATGAAACTAAAAAGATAAAAACATGTTTAAGTAAAATCAGAAGTATTGCTAATGAAATTAATGAAAATAAAAGAAAATTTGAAAATAAAACAGCAATGGATTTATGGAATAAACGAATTGATTTATCTGATTATCCTAATCCACAACGTGATTATTTTGCTGAAATGGGACAAGTTTTAGTTAGTGAAAAGAAAAATGCTACAGTTTGGACAATGGTTATTTTTAATGATATTGCTGTATTAACAAGAAATACTGCAAAATCAACTGAAAAAGAAAAATGGAAAATAAAAGAGGTATATACTTTATGTGATTGGAAAGTCCTTGAAATAATTAATGAAAAAATTCAATTCTTTAAGCCTTCAACAAATACTACAATTGAAATTACATGTAATAAATTAAAAGATACTGAATTTTTATCAGAACAACTTAGAAAAGCAATTAATACTGCTAAACAAAATAAAATAAAAAGAACTTCAATTACAAATAGTTAATTGGTTTTTTAGTCATTCTACATTATTGTTTAAATTTCTTTTATTATTGTCTTATCTTCTTCATAATAAAATAAAAAATAAAATTTAACTAAATGATTTAAACGGTTCAATAACATTTAATAATATGGTCTAAACCCAAATGGAGTTTGAGGTCCAACTAATGGAATGTCTTGAGGAACTTCTGGTACTTTAGCTTTGATAGCTTGTTTCATAGCATTAATAGTTGACATTGGAAGACCTAAATGCATAACAACCATATTTCTATCATTTTTATTAATTGAAGTAAGAACTGTAGCCATTTGTTTGAGAATGATAGCAATAGTTCTACGTAATCTAAATTCTTTAAGTTTGAGGAATTGGACTGTGTGTTCTGATCCATAAAGTTCAATTGGAGATGATGAGAAATATCTTCTTCTTTGAGTTCCTCTTAATCTAAATGTTGTTCTATAAAGTTCATCACGAAGTTGCATATATTTCATATTTAATCCATGAAGTACTTGTTCAGCTCTGAAGGCGTCTTGTTCTTCTGCATATGGGAGTTGTTGTCCATACATATTCATAAATGGTTGTGCATTTATACAAGCAATAAAAAGAAGTAATGCAAACATATTCAATAAAATATAATAACAAGTTCTTTCTTTTTTTTAGTTATTTTTCTTTTTTTTTTTAACTTTTATTTTGATTTTTAAATTTTAAAAATTACTTTTCTTTGTTTTAAAAAAATTTAATTAAATTGTTCATTACTTTAATTCTTCATATTCTCATTAAACCATCGTATGTATTGTTCATAGAACACTTTAATATCTTCATTCTTTGTTAATACATTTGTAGAATATGGGAATCTAAGAAGTCTAGACTTGATTCCTCTACGTTGTAATGCTTGGAATAATGAAATTGGTTGTGATTTATCAACAACAAAATCAAGATCACCATATGAAATAAGTGTTGGAACATTATATGATGCTACATTTTTCATAGCATCATTATGACTATACCAATAAGAATTGTCATAATCTGCTCCTTCAAATGTATATTCTAATGTATATTTGGCATCAGTATAATATTGTGATCGAATTGAAAGAATTGGTGCATGAACTGCAGCTAAAACAATGGGTAATTTAGCATCTAATAAGCCAGTAATAATTTTTGATGCTCCAAAAACTCCAACAACTGCAATTTTAGAAGTGTCTACTGGATATTTTTCTAATTCATTGATAACAGCTTGAATGTCCTCAATAATAACATTAATATCATTTGACCCTTTAACTCTCATACGTTCTCCAAATCCTTTACTGACATGTGAGTTAATCATTACAACAGCATATCCTTCATTTGTATAAACATATGGATTCATAATTTTATTAAACCCATCAACAACAGTTCCTTCTTCTTCTTCATGAACAACTAAAAGAATTGGTGCCTTTTCATTATTTGATGGAAGATAGAGTAATGATTGAATTCTGTCATGTAATGATCCCATTGGATTAACAAGAATTGGTTTTTGAAGGTTATAAGAAGTATAATCATTTAATTTGGTTAATTTGGTTAGTTTCATTGCTTCATCACAATAATAAATTTCACTTGGTTGGTATTGGAATGATTGTGCAATGAATAAACATGAACTCTCATCTTGACATGGAACTTCAGCCATCATTTCTACAGCTCCTTCAACAACAACCTCTTCAATATTCCATGCCTTTGATTCAAATGAATATACAGCTTTTCTTACAGCTAATGCCTCTCTTCTATTATTGATTACAAATACTGTAATTGTTTCCTCATTACTATGTTTACCAATTAAATACTTTTCTGTAGTAAATTCATTAAGAGTAACATCAGCTCTATATGAACCATCTTCAAGATCATATAAAACAAAATACTTAGCTGGATTTTTCTCAAGTGTATTTGTAGTTCTCATAAAGACAATATACTTTCCTGTTTTTGTTGCTTTTGGTTCAATTTGATTTCCAGGATAATTACATGAAATACATGTTGCTTGATCAGATCCAACAGAAATTGTATAGATTGATGATTTCAAATAATTCTTTTTATCACTTGCTGATGCTGTTGATTTAGCCTCAAAAACAACTATTGATTCATCATCACTAATATCATATGAAATAACATTTCCTACTTCATTTGAAACATCTGTATATTGTCCAACAATAATTCTTCCATTTTCATCTACAGTAATTGCTGATGAAATTAAATGTTTATATTGTGGAGTACCATCGTCATTTGTTGTAACATAAGATGACCCTTCTCCAAATGGTGTTTGTGTAAAAACATGATGAGAAGTTTGTTTTCTATTTGCTAATTTCTTTTGAAGATCTAATGAGTCTTGAACAGTCATTCCAAAGAATATAGGTGAAACAAAATAAAGATGTTCTTTAATAATAACAGGTAATGAAACAGCAATGTCCTTAGTTACTTGATACTCTTGCATATTTGAATCGAGTGAATATAATGAACAAATACCATCACATTTAGTGTAAAATATGGAATGATGTGCAACACTGTAGTATAATTCATTTCCAACTCCTTGAGCAAGTTCAATGAAATATTTCCCTTCATTTTGAACACTTGTTTGATATAATGTATTTGTTTCTATACCATTAACAACTGATTTAACAATATAATAAACATAATTGTTATTATCTGATGTCATAGCAACAACATAACTAGTTTTATTCAAGACATCATCTGCTGTAAGTGCACTAACGATGCCAATTGCAAGCCACAATAAACTAATCATTCTATCATTAATGAGATCAATCAACTATTTAAAGATTAATAAAATCTGATTTTTCCTTCCACTTTTAAATTTCCCCTTAAAAAAAAAAAAGAAAACTAAAACTTTCTTCCAAAAATTAATGTTGTCAGTTTTTCTCTGAACCTAAAGATGATTTCATGGTTAAAAAACCACAGTGAATTAGCTCGTTACATTCATAATAAAGAATCCTCTTCTTCTTCTTCTCAAATTAATCGTGTTTATACTTTTCTCTCTAAAAAGTATTATGACTTTCTTCAATATTTAATACAA
The DNA here is from genome assembly GCF_000208925.1 of Entamoeba histolytica HM-1:IMSS. Lineage (NCBI taxonomy): Eukaryota > Evosea > Mastigamoebida > Endamoebidae > Entamoeba > Entamoeba histolytica. The sequence goes on along the minus strand of NW_001914871.1, from coordinate 37,307 downwards.
ACACATGCTGTATTATTTCTCCCTCAAGCAAATGTATTACAAGACATTCCATTAACTCTTCAATTCTTTCTTTGTCATTCAGCATATTTAAATGTTTCTAATGGAAATTTTATTACATTAAATGGTATTTATGGGAAAGTTGATAAGTCACATGCTAAATTATATCCATTTCATCAAGCCTCTATTTCTCGTTTAAGTCAACGTGACTTATCTGATAGAATGATATCATTCCATGATCTTAATGCTTCTGCTGTGTCAAGTGCAAAAATAATGAATGATGATATTATTATTGACAAAGCATATGTATTACCTGTACTTATCACTAAATCAGTATTTTATTTTGACTCATGTTGTTGGGGATGGAGAAGGGGATTCAATATGACATTTAGAGAGAAAAATGAATTTACTATTTATAATGAATTACAAGTAGCTTTAGATAATATTAGAAGAAGTATTCCAACTCTTAGTAAAATTGAAAAAGACACAGGTCAAAAATATTTTCATTGGGAGTTTGAGGGAGAAATGAAGAAATCAATGATTGAACAAGAAGAAGACATGAAATTGTTTTTTATGAAATTAAGTTTAAGTGAAAGTAATGGACTATTTCAAATTATTGATAATTTTGTGAATAGATTTAATGAATTGATTATTAATAAACCAATTAAGAAACGCAAAGGATATATTAATGGATGTATTAAAATTTTATGTCAAAAAGCACAAGAAATAGAAATATGGAAGAATGGATGGAATGAAGATGCATTCATAAATAATATGAATAGGTTATTAATTAATAAACTTTTTAAATATCTTTGGCCTCCAATGATTGCATTAAAAGAAGGTCAATGTATACAACAAATTGATGGGGATGATATTTGTTTTTGTTTGTCAAGAACACATTCATTTATTCAACCAAAACATGTTGGTACAGAAATACAATTAAATGAAATTGGAATGAAAAGTGCATTAACATTATTATTGAAAATAGACTCTGTATGTACTCCATTAGAAAAAGTAATGTATATATTTTCTTCATTTAAAATATTAGAACAAATGATTCGATTTTATCAAAAAACAAATGTGACTGCTGATTTATTATTTCCATTATGTCTGTTTTTAACAATAAAAGCTCAATTACCATATTTTGATTCTACAATTTATTATATTGAAGAAATGCAAATGCAAATAAACAGTGAATTGTCATATTATTATTGTAATTTTATGGCTTGTAAAGATTTTGTTCAAACGTTATGTTATAATTCATTAAAAGAATCTATCTCACAACAAGAATATGAAAAATTAATTGTCCAAACTATATCATCTCAAAGATGGACAATTCCAAAGACTGGCTTAGTTATTCCTCAAAAATTATCATTACAAAAGATTCAACAACTCATTGACCAAAAATCAAAATCAAATAGTGATGATTTCTTATTACAATACTATCAAAATATTCCTTTACAAGAATTAACTCCTGAAGATATTCCAAAAATTCTTAATTTATTACAAGAACTATATAATGACACAAATTAATTCAATTTCATTGTTTTTCTTTGAATTATATCTCTTCATTTTGATTTGGTTTATTTTCTTCTGATTGTTGTTGTTGTGTATTTGCCATTTGTTGTGCCATATGTCTTAGTTGTGGATTATTTAATAAATCACTCATAGACCCTTGACCTGACATCATATTTTGTGCCATATTCATCATTGCAGGATTATTCATCATGCTTTGTGCCATATTCATCATTGCAGGATTACTCATCATACTTTGTGCCATTTGTTGAATAGCTGGATTACTCATTAAATTATTTAATAAACTAGCAAATCCTCCTTGTTGTTGATTTGGTTCTTGTCTTGGTTGGTTTTGTGTTTCAGTTGTTTCTTCTTTAGGCTTTTCTTTCACTTCTTCTTTCACTCCAACTTTACTTAATTCATCTAAAATATCCATTTTACTATTTAAATAGTTTTGGTTCTCTGGTTCAATACTCAAGGCTTTGTCAATGGCTTCTTTTGCTTCTTGAAGTTTCCCCATTTTCATTAACGCTGCTGACAATCTACTATATCCCTTAGCAAATGTTGGACACAATTCAACACATTTCTCTCCATCTCTAACAGCTAATTCATCATTATTTAAATAACAATAACAAGCTGATCTGTTTGAATAATAAATATGGTTAAATGGGTCACATTCAATTGCCCTTGAATATTCACAAATAGCAGTGGCATAGTCCTTTTTAGTGAATAAGTCATTTCCCTTTGCTTTATGAGATTCAGCTTCATTCTTCTTTTCTTCTGTAACTTCTTCATTTGTTTTTGGTATTTTAACAGCTGGAAATCTTTCTAAACTATTATAATGCTCTTCAAAATACTTTTTGGCTTTATTTACCTTTTCCTCTTTTTCTTCTTCTGGAACATCTTTGAGATATCCTTTCTTTTCAAGTAATTTCATATACTTCTCAAACACTTGTTCTTTAGTTGGTACTTCCATTTTCAAGTTATTCTTGAATCTTTTAGTTCTATTCTTTTTTCTTTTACTATTTGAAAAACACAAAAATGTTATATTTATAACTTAATAACAAAAAACTCTTTTCTCTCTGAAATTACTTTCAACAAACTTGATAGCTTCTTCTTGGTGAATATGTATTATTCTACTACACTTTATTTACTTCTTGTTATAAAAATGAATAATTTATATAAATATTCTTGAGTATTAAATGAAATTGTGTTTAGAGAGTTATTGTAAGTATAAACACGTTTGCATCAATATACAATGAGTTTTTCTCTTTTTTCTCATTACAGTTATTCATTCAGATATAACTCTCAAATAGTTTTAATGTGTTATTTCATTGTTTTTATATCTCAACTTCAAACAATAACTGTGCATCTTGAACCAATATCTTTTAAAAACATTTTTAATTCTCAATGTATGTTATTTCTCTTATTCTCTTTATATTAAAGATAAAAATAAATACATCCAATATTGAAAAATGATGGTTTATAACTTCAAAACGACATTAATTAGACGAGACAAAGCAAAAAATGAAGAGAATCAACATAAATAATAAACAAAAAGATAAACAACAAAGTTTATGATATAAAAAATGAAAGAAAAAGAATTTCATAAAAATATAATGTGATAGAAAATATACAAATAATTTCAAAATCAGTTTAGATGTTGTACATATGTTATATCATTTAATTGTTTAATAAAGAAGTAAAAAAAAATACAAATTATTTTCATAATATACAAAGAACTGTCTCTATAATAAATTCGTTTAACAACATAAGAAATAAAATTATTTTAGTATTATATCATAATGACAATATAACAATAGATATGAAAAATAAAATAATGAAATAATATTAATGTCAATGTTTAAATTAATAAATTGTATTGAGAGATATATTGAGTATCACAAATTGTTCTTAATAAAACTAATTGAAAATAGAAGAAACACATCATTATTAATGATAATTGTTTAATCAAATTGTTATTTCTTAGTGTGAGAAAATAAATAAATTTCAATTTATTGTATTGTCACACTTGAATAAACAGATAGTTCTTCATTAATAATTAACTCATTCTTTTTATGATTATTGATCATCAATAATGGTATTATAAATGATAAATTATTATTGTTATTGAATTAATCATTTATTTCTTGAATAACATAACATAATTTCTTATTTTGTAGGTATTCAATAATAATTATTGAATTGTGTGTTTTCTATTCATATAGATATAGACATTATTTAAATTTCATATTCATCATTGAATATTCAAAAAGTTATTAATTGAAAATCATATAATAAAACTTTCAACACTTTTGAAGTGAATTTATTTTTCTAAAAAACAAAAAGAAAGAACTTAGAAAAAAAAAACACAAAAAATGAATTTCTTCAAAAACATTTTAGGATTTGGAACAAATGAAGTTAAAAATGAAGGGAATGAAGTACAACTTGACATCGTTAATGGAAATGCTATCAGTGATGAAATAACCAACAACCTCCAAGGAGATAAAGTAATAAGTGTTCCACCCATTGATACAATCCAAGGATATGAATATACCCTTCAAACATTATATTATTCAATACATTCAAAAACACAGATACAAGAAGACCAAATAATTCCTCTTCAAAATAATATTAACCTTGCAATTCAACTTCCTTTATCAGAAAAAGAATTGTTTATTGTAACAAATAATAATCCAATAAAAAAAGAAATAGACAAAAACATTAACTTTGATATTTCATTTAATACTTGCTTTACCATTGATCAAGAAGAGTGGTGTGTTGCGGTAAAACAAGCATTTGAAAAATATCTCAATTGTATTGCTGAAAAATATGATAATATTATCAGAATTCAAAAAGAAACAACAAACAATCCAATTAAAGAATATCCATTAACAATGTTATTAAAGAAGATTGAAGATATTAGTGGATATACAATTAAATATGACTCTTTTAATGATGCTTATAATGGTACAAAAATGATAACTAGAAATGATTTATTACATACAGGTGATTGTATTGATATTACTGTGAATGGAGAAATTATTAGTGGATGGTTAATTTCAAAAGCAGTATGTATTAATGAATTTAATATTATTCCAATAAACCAAAACATAGGAATTATTATTAATGAAAAAAGTAGATTAAAAATACAGAAGAAAGAAAACAAAAATATTGTTTCCATAATTATTCAGACAGATGATAATTAAATTTTTTAATAATCCAATAATCCCATTTTACCATCAAAACTACCATAAACAATTTGTTGTTTAGTAGGATTCATTGAAATACATCCAATAATTGATTTTGATACTTCTATATAACTCTGATTTTGATTTATGAAATTATATTGATAGATTTTACCTGTTTCATCTCCAGTAAACACTATTTTTTTATCAAGAGATATTTCATTATTAATTCTAATCCTTTTATTAAGATGAGTATTATATGTGTGAATTATCTTCATATCTTTTCTATTATAAATATTAATTGATGAATCTTCTATACTAGATAATGCAACCGTTGTAGAATTAATTATTGATAAAGATGTCAATGGCTTTTTAATATCATCAGACACAACTAATCCTTTTCTTAAGTCATAAACTCTAATAAATCCATCCATAGATCTTTTAAATGAATAAATTCTTTGTGATTCAAAAGAATAAAATTAACAAACGTTGTAAATAATTGAGTATCTTCTATCTTTATAGAAGTGATAGAATCTTTTGCTTGATTTAATGACATAAGAGGAGTATTTGATTTTGAACCTAAATCCCATAATTTGACTTTCATATCAAATGAACCTGATGCAATGACATTGTACTGATTATTAAATTCAATACAATTAATTTTTGCTTCATGTTTTCCATATTTTCTTAATACTGAACTTGTCACAACATCAATAGAATAGACATTAGTGTCATTTCCACAACAAATTATAGTTCCATTATCTCTTGTTATTTTAATATCAAGTACTTCCTTACAAGGAGAAGAATATGTTTTAATAAGTTTTTTACTCTCAGTGTTATGTAATCGAATAACTCTTTTATCACCACCACTGACAATGTATTTTCCATTTAATGTGAATTGAGTAACAAAAATACCACCATTATATTGTTTAAACTCAGATGTTTTCTTCATATGTTTATTTCAATCAAAACTTCAAATACAAATTAATAGAAATTCGTTTTTTGTTTATTAAATAAACCCTAAAAAAAACGAAATAAAATCAAAAAATTAGGCTTTAGTAACTGGAGTTTCTTCTTTTTGCTCTTGTTTCTTATAAGCTTTGAAAACTCCAATAGCTCTTTCTTTTTGAGTGGTTCCGTTCAACTTTTCAACTGCAGCCTTTTGATCTTCAGCAGATTTAACTTCAACAAATCCGTATCCCTTTGATCTTACATTTCCTCTATGATTGTAGGTAACAACTTTAGCACTTACAACATTAAATTCTTTGAATATTTCTTTAAGATCTTCATCCTTAATAGCATATGCAAGATTCTTAACAAAGATAAGGTTATCTGAAAATTCTGTTGGTACTTCTTTCTTTTCCTTCTTATTAACTCTGCTTCCATTAGTCTTCTTTCCAAAGTGTTTTCTAGTGAATCTTCTTGGTCCAAATCTTCTTGGTCTATATCCACGTGGTCCTGCAGTAGTCTTCTTTTCTCCTTCAGGAACTTCTTTTCTTTCCTTTGGTGGTCTAGCAATTTCAACTTTAAGTTTTCTTCCTTCAAACTCAACTCCATTAGCAGCTACAGCCTTCTTAGCATCTTCTTCTGTTTCATATTCAACAAAAGCAAATCCTCTTGAGTATCCTCTGAAGATCATAAGTTTAGCTTCTTTGATCTTACCAAATGACTCAAAGTGGGTTTTAAGATTCTCTTCAGTAGTCTTGTAGCTGAGGTTTCCAATGTATAACTTAGTCATTAGTTAGGTTTCAGTTTGATTTTGTAGATTTCCCTTTTTTTTCTTTCTTTTATATAGTTCTTTCTATTTATCTTCTAGTTTCTTTCTCCTTTACTATATCTTCTAGTTATTTTATTATTTAATTATACTTCTTATCCTTTTCTATTCTGGAAGAACAATATCCTTTTTGAGTCTTGAGTCAAAAAGATTGTTCATATAGCCAATGACATCAATTATATTTATTTCTCTTCAAAACGAAGAGAATAATATATCAGTCTCGTCATCAGTTTTAATCATAACATTATTTTATTTCTTTTAAACTACATGCATCAAGTATAAAGATAATAATATTAATTATGGGTCTATTAAATGACATTTTTTTTATCAAACCCCAAATTTAATTTTTGTTTTTTTTTTTTTTAAGTATTAATGAATTAAAATAAAACCAAAATAATAAACAATACAAACTGACTTTCTTGAATTGAATTTTATTGTTGAGAATGCAAATTAAATAATTATTACATTGAAAGAAAAGGATATGGATATAAACAATCTTTATTATTAAGATTAATCCATTGTCTAATGCGAATATATTTATTAACTGGAAATATATGATTAATATTAGAAATATTATCTTGTGTTAATGGCATATTATAATTCTTTAATACACCACAACTTTCTAATGAACTTTTAATTGTAGTCTTTTGTTTTTTCTTTGGTTTCTTTTCTGAATTTTTGTCTTTTCTTTTCATTGTTATTTCTTTAATCAGAATTTCATCCTTCTCCTGTTTTGTTAATTTGTTAGTTTTATTTGAATCAAATGATCTAAACACAACATCTTTATCATTACTTTCTTCTTCTGTGATAATATCAGGTTGTTCTAAACGAAGGGGTTGAATTGGGAGGATTGTTTGTCCAAATTCCATGTGATATTAATTAAAAGATAGTTCATTAATTTCAAGAAGAAGTTTACAATCCCACTTTGATTCAGTTTTTTATTTGTCATTCCTCATTATATTAAATAATTTTTTTTATTTCTTTATTCTTTTTTTTTTATTTATTTTACTGTGAAAAACTATTTACTGTTCTTTTATATTCACATTTGATTTTTATTATAACTTATTTTCTCTTGTTTAATCTTTCATTCTTATTATGTTTTGATGCTCTTTTCCTTGAAAAACTCACATTTCTTATTGAATGATGAATTTTTTTGGTCATTAGTATCAGTTCCGTTCTTTGACTTTTACAAAATTTTGTTACTTTTACACAACAAAAGTTTTATCTTAACGCTTAACTGGTTATTAAAAATCAAGATTCATGGAAATATAGAACAAAACGATCTGATGAGGGAAAGTTATTGTTGTTCATTAAATAGAAAGTACGTTGAATAACGACTGAATTAATAATGAAAATAAAAAATGAAAGCATAGAAAGAAGAAATGATGTAGAAAAGACTTAGTAAATAAACATAATGTTTTAAGAATATGACAAAGTCATTAGTAATGTATTGTATTATAGAAGTATTAAGAATAAAAAATAAAACGTAGAAAATCATTTAAAAGAAAAAAGATAAATAATATAAAAACAACGTCATATACAAGTAAATTTGATAACAACAATAAAAAATCTGATTCAAAAGAAAAGAAAAAAAAAGAAAGGATTAAAAATAATTTATCTTCTTAATGATAATAATTTAATATTCATAAGATTTTAATATTGAAATAAATGAAACGACAAAAAAAAGAAAAGAAGAAATATAATTAATAAGTTTTTTTATCAATTTCATTAAAACTAACTTTTATTGCATTTAATTCATTTGGACTTTGTGAACAATAATAACATTCATTTTCATTTTCTGGAACAACAATTGTATTATCTATTCCTTCCAAATAATTTATTTTTTCCATATTAATGCATTTTAGTAATTGTTCATTAACATTACTTGCCCATAACTTACTTGGTTCAACCATTAATGTATCATAGTCTATTCTTAGTCTCATTAAATCTGTTTTTCTTCCTTCCATTTGAAAGATTGAACTTAGTCCTTCCATTCCTGCAAGATTTTCTGTTTCAGAACGTTCAAGGTATTCTGGTGTAATATCCCAACAAGCTAATTCTACCATTACAAATCCTTTATTCACTGTTACTACAATATTCACTTTTTTTAATTGACATTCATCACAAATTATTGGTGAATCATGTAATGTGGTTTTGATTTTATCATAATTTTGTTTTCCAACAACTACTGATGATGCAGTTAATGCGTTAAGTTGTGAAATCGTTAAATAAATTTGAGATACTGTAGTTTTTCTTGCCATAGTTTCACTAGACAATGCTAATGAAACAAGACGAACTATTGGATCAATGTCACTTGGTAATGTTGATGCAATGGTAATATAATTCTCTTTATTCACATATAATGCTGCTCCAAGTAATGCATTATCAAGTACACGTTTACTAATATATCTCATTGAATTAGTAAATGATGCTATTGTTGGTGAACGATATGGAATTCTAGGATTAAAGAGAGGATGTGTTGGTGAAAGAATAGGTGTGCATGAAGAGATATGAGAAGAAATAGAATGAATAATAGGAAGAAATGTGGGGTTGTTTAAGAGTGAAGCGGCTCTGATTTTAGCTGCTTTGCCAGGGTCTTCACATTCACATTCTATTATTGGTTTAAGTGATTTATAACAACCATATCTCATTGTTATTGATTGTTTCAATATTGATAATACATCTGGTATTATTTCTAATGGTCCACATGCACCAAGCATTAATCCACCGTCAAGAGAAGTAAAAATACAATCTGTTTTTAAACCTTGTGCATTTCTTAGTCTTAATGAACAAACTTCTTCTCCTATAACTCCTTTCATTGTTTCATACATAGTACAACCCCCTTGTAATATTGGATTTGATCCAAAAATTAAGTGTTGTAATTCACAGTCATAAGCTGCAAATTCTATTTGCATCTTTCAATTATTTAATCTTTCTTTTTTTTGTGGTTTAAAATTTTATTTTTTGTATTAAAACAAACTTAGAAAATGATTTGTTACTTGTTGTTTATGATTACTCTTCTTATCTTTCTATTTTCTTGTGTTTCAGCAAGTATTCCTTTATTATTAATTGATGGAAAATGGACAATTAGTGGAATGAAAGTTCAAAAAGAAACAGGAAATACAATTCATCGTTTTGAACCTATGGATATTATTGCTGTTTCAAATGAAAATCGAATGAACATTACAAATGAAAATACTTCTTCAAAATATTATTTATTCGCTATTAACTCTACTTCCTTTTTATTTGAAAGTGATGGTCCTTCATTTGACTCAAAGTATCTTGAATATCCCTTTATTTTTTCTATCTTACCTTATAATAATATTTTTTTCTCTTCTTTTCAAGGCTGGAATCATACTTGGATTGATATTGTATTAACTAATCAAGCAACAACAATTACTTTATCTGCATATACAAATACATCAATTACTTTATTAGTTGCAACAAAAAATATAGATGATGAACGTTCATTCTTTAAAAGATATTATTTGTTGTTTTTAGTGTCATTTTATCTTCTTGCATTTATTATTCCTAATTATTTAGCCTCTTCATGTAAAAAATAATTCAATTGATCTTATTTTGTTACTGTTTTCTTGTATTGTTCTATAATCATTTGTCTTCGTTCTTTAGGGTCACTAGGAAGTGATGAAGGCGTTTCTGATAGTTTATGTCCAGAAGATTGAATTTGAGAGGTAGAATGGTTAGTTGGTGTTTGTTGAATTGGACTAGTTTGTTGAGTTTGAGGACCTGCTCCAAAGAACTTCTCAAATTGACTTCCATACCAAGCCATTCTATTGACCCATGTTGGAATAGGTTGTTGTACTAATTTCAAACAAAGTGCATTTGAAAAACAATTACAATTCTTATTATACAAATTATATGTTCCAGGTGCAAATTCTGAACGAAGTGAATCAACTACATACTGAAAGTCTTTATAACTTCCTCTAAACATTCCCATATTGATTGATGTTCTGAATGGTGCCTCTACGTCTTTAGGACGGGTATCAAATATTCCACCATCACTAAATGAATATTCTCGACCAAAGATACAAACACCACTGTGATAAGCTCCCATACCCACAGGGTAGAGGTATGTGTTGTCCATTAAGTCATAGACATGGAGAATAACTTCTTCACCCTTTGGAACTTGTTTCATTGAACTAGAAAATCAAGATGAAGATCACAAGATATGATTATCATGGAGGAGTTGTCATTGAGAAAGGAAGAAGAGAATATTGGAGAATTGTCAATAACAAAGTCAGAATTTGGGATAGAAGTGGAAAGATAGAAGAGTTATCAGGAAATGAAATACATAAAATTGGAATAAGTCGAAGTGATGAGAAGAAAATTATATTGTTAACATCATGTGGATTACGAGAGATTGAGTGCAAAAATAAACTAGACAGAGATTTATGGCTATCAACAATTGAAACTATTAGAGTATTGTGTATTCAATCTAATGAAAAATATCTTTCAAATGACCCAACAACAAAGGCAGAAAGTACATCACAACAAAAACAAAATGAAGAAATACCACCAGTTAATGTCAATGAAGAAAAGATAGAAGGATATAGTACAAAATTATTAATTGATCCAGAAAGTGACGAAATGACTGATGTACTAACCCTGATTGAAGACGAAGAAAAGAAGAAACAAACAGAAGAGGAAACTGATAAGGATGAAAAGAAGATTAAAGAGATTGTGCTTCAAAGAAAACAACAAAGAGAAGAAGAAATGAGAAAATGGAAAGAGCTTCAACAACACTCAGAAAATATAGAAGTTACAAAACCATCAGATGAAAATGAAGCAACAACTGAAGTGGTAAAAAATGAAGTGGTTAATGATGTTTTAAAGAAGGCAATTGACTTAGCATCTGAAATTATTGGAGAAAATGAGGATATTGAGAAATTGAAAGTGGTAGAAGAAGATAAACAAGAAGCTAAATCTCAAATTAATACAGAAATAAAAGATAAACAAATTCAGGGTGTATCACCGAATAAGTCTGAAGAACAAGACAAATACTCATCACCAGAAGAATCAACCATTAAAGAGGAAATAGAAGAAATACTTCATGCACAAGCTACAAACACTAAAGAAATTAAAAGTGATGATAACCAACAACAAAAAACAGAAACACAAAAAGAAATATCAAATAGTATTGAAGAGGATAAGAACAAATCAAAAACTCAAATTGAAAAAGAAGAAGAACAAGAAATACAGAAAGAAAATACAGAAAGTCAAGAACAAGAAACATCAGACATTTCATTAGAGTTTTCAATTACAGAAGAAGATGTTGATGAGGAAGTATTTACTGAAAAGAATAAAGAACAACCAGTTGAAATGAATTTAATTGATTTCATAGGTAAAGAGTCAACAACAGAAGAAGATGAAGAAGATGAAACGTCAGAGTCAGAAAATAAAGAAAAGTTTAAAGGGTTAGATTTTGATGAAATGATGAAACAATTAGATATTCCTACTGAGTCAAAGACTCAAGAAATAAAAGAAGAACAAAAAAAGGAAGAAGATAATGATAAATCAGATGAAGAAATTGAATTTGATATTGAAGAAGATGAGTCTGAAATAGAAATAAATGAAGAGTAAGTTTATAAATAGAAAGAAGATTCATTTACAAATAATAGAATGTATAATTTCTATTTTCATATTTTTGTTTTCATAAAATAATTACTAAACATTCTTTTATAACAGAATAACAACTTGTTTTATACTTTTGTCAGACTATTGTGTGGAGTTGTTTGTAAATAGTCTTGAAATTTTTGAGTATAAAACATTTATTGATATTATTTTGAATTAACTCAAATATAAGAGTCTTTGTCAGTCTTTTTTTACAGGTTATCACGAATCAATCTGAAACACCAAGAAACAGAATCTTTTCAGAGATTAATAAGAAATTGACTAATTACACAACCAGAATTGATTAAGAAATGTTTTATTCTATCAAAACATAATAAGACAAATAGATTCTATAAACAAGAGAAAAACATAATATAATATAGTGAGATTTTATTCTTGTTTAACAATAAAAAGAAAATAATGATTATCTCTTTGAAAACAATATAAATTAAAGAAAATGAGTAAATAAAAAAGAAGATTAATAAAGAAGATTAATAAGTTGGAATTATTCAAAACAAAACCATTTTTCATAAAAATTATTTTTGTTTTTATTATGTTATTAAAAACACGAAATAAAACATAGAAAAGAAAAATTTTTCTGATTGCGCAATCAAAAAACACAAAAATAGTGTGCAGAACTTAAAAATACTAAGAAATTGATTGGACAAAATTACTCTAATCAAGAAGAGTTTAAGAAAATGTTCAATTGCGTGGACATGAAAAAAAGATGATGAAGTTGAAAGAAAAAATGAAAAGGATAACACAAGAAGAAGTATGAAATAAATCGGGAAAAAGATAAAAAGAAAAAAGACATAATGTTCTTTTGAAAGGTTATCAAGACCACTTAACTTCATATAGGGCATAAAACAGTGTTTTGGTAAATTGTCGGGATAATATAAGTCAAAGATGGAAAGAACTTAAAAAAAAAGAAATTAAGTATGACTATGGATGATATTTCATCATCAGATAGTTGTCTTCAAGAAAGACGTAAGAAATCAGTTATACCATGGACATCAAATGATGATGAAAAATTATTAAATGCTATTAAGAAATATGGAAAAGAAAATTGGAAATCTGTTGCTGATTGTATACCTAATAAAACAAGGAAACAATGTAGAGAAAGATATTATAATTGTCTTAGTGATGGCATTGCTAAAAAACCATGGTCAAAAGAAGAAGACCAAATGCTAATGGATTTACAAAAAATATTAGGAAATAAATGGACAGAAATGAGCAAATCATTTCAAGGAAGAACACCAAATTCATTAAAGAATAGGTTCTTTTCTCATTTACATCCAGAGTATAGAAAAAAATTAAGAGAAAATAAAGTTAATAGAACTCCAGATGACAAAAGTGAAAAGAACGAAACGAAACCCCCAAAAGGTCCTTCTCAAAAATCAGCATTTGTACGTGTTAAGTCATCTAAATATGAAATAATGTAATCTGTAATTATTTAATAATTGTTTAATACTCTTATTTATTTTATAAAAAAAAAAAATACACTAATTTTATAATTTTCATTTCTGATTTTGTACTTTAATCCAGTTTGAACTTTGAACTTCCTGAAGTTTAATTGTGTTATTTATAAGAAATATATTATTGTTATGAATAACATAAATAAAAAAAAAATTAAAAAAGTTAAAAACTTAAAAAAAATAAAAAAACTTCAATAATAATATGAGTGAAATAGTTGCATCTATTAAACACTATTCCAGTACTAATGATATTAATGGATTAAATAACTATGTTCAAAAAATTTGTGGTGACAAAACAATGAGTAAAGCAAAAATAGTTAAAACTTTATTTGAAATTCTTGATACACTTTCTGGAATACCAAACTCATCTCATTTACTTATTTCTGTTTGTGAACAAACAATTGAATGGGCTAAAGTTTCAAATAGAACTTATTTAAGACAAAAGTTAGAACAACGACTTGCTCAATATTATTATGAAAATGGACAATGCAGTAAAGCATTACCATTAATTACTGAATTATTAAAAAATGCAAAAAGAACAGATGATAAAGTTCTTGCTGTTGAATTACAATTATTAGAAGCTAAAGTTCATAGAAAAGTGAAAAATTTAACTAAGGCACGTGGTGCTATGACAGGTGCTCGTGTTGATGCTAATTCAATTTATATTAATCCAACACTTCAAGGAGAATTAGATATTTGTAGTGGATTTATTAATGGAGAAGAACATGACTATATTACTGCAGCAAGTTATTTCTATGAAGCATTTGAAAATTATCATTCATTATCATTAAAAACACAAACAATTTCAGCACTTAAATACCTTATTTTAATGAAATTAATGCAAAAAAAAATTAATGAAATTGACTCTGTTCTTTCAAGTAAAAATGCTATTGGATATTCTGATGATATTGAAATTGTTTCTATTAAAGAAGTGTCTAAAGCATTTAATGCTCGTAGTATTGAAATGTATGATGAAATATCAAAGAAATTTAATAATCAATTATTTGGAGATGAATTTGTTAAAGAAAACCTTACTATTCTTTATGATGCATTAGTTCAAGAAAATATTGCTCGTGTACTTGAACCATATTCTTCAATTGAATTATCTCATGTTTCTAAATTAGTTGGAATGGAAGTTCATGCTGTAGAAAAAGTTATTAGTATTATGATTCTTGAAGAAAAGATTAATGGTATCATTGATCAGAATAATGGTATTCTTATACTTTATGATGATATTACATCAAATGTTTGTTTTGTTTTTTTATTTCATTAAATAATACTTATATTTATAGAAAATACTTTCTAATGGTATTACTCTTATTGAAGAATTAAGTAAGGCTATTGACTCTCTTAATGACAAAGCAATTAAAGTGATTCAAGAAACTACCCTTTCAACTCAGCTTTAAGTCAGCATTTTTTGTTATTCTTGTAGTTTTTGTGTTTCTTTGAAGGATGAACTAAAATAAGTAATAGTAAAAGAAAAAACAAAATATAATAAATAACCCTTAGGGTAATTTGAAAAAAAATAAGCACTTGAAAATAAGTCGTTAAGAGTCAACAATGGGAAAAGTTCACGGAGGTTTAACAAGAGCTGGTAAAGTCAGAAATCAAACTAAGAAACCAGAAAAAGTAGATACTGGAAAGAAGAAATTCCCATCAGGAAGAGCCTATCTTAGATATCTTTATAGTAAGAGAATGGTTATGTTGAACGGCGATAACAAGAAGTACAAGTTCAACCCACAAAGAATTAACTAATGAAACTTGGATATTTTTAAATGATTTTGGTTGTTTATTTGTTATGATACTCATAATTTTTAAAAGTGAAGTAATTCATCTGATAAATAAATTCTAGTTAAATGGTAGACTTTTTCATTAGATAGACTCCTACTATAATTCCAATAATACAAAGAATCAAAACAAGAATAATCATAATGAAAATTGTGAAAATAATTATTTTCTAATGGTTTTCTTAAGTATTTATTTTAAATAATCTTTTTTAAAAAATAACAAACTATTATTAATTTTTTTTTAAGATGATACGTTCTTTGTAACTCTTCATTTATTTGTTTGGTATATTCTTTTGTTGAGTTACAATTCTCTTCTATTGAATTAATTAACTCTCCTTGTGTTTCGATTAATACAGCCAGACTGACAAACATCCCATTAATTTCTTCAATAGCATCATTAATTGACAACAACTCTCTATGTCGTTCTTCCAAAAAGTTAAGTGCAATTTGATCTTCTTTCTGTTGGAGCTGTTGGACAAGGGTGTTGTCAGTATTTTTCTTTTCAATACTCTCTTCAATCACATTATCATTGAGAGATGGATTATCTATGACTGAGTAATGTGCTTAAAACAATGAGAAAAACAAACAAATTTTCATTTTTCTAATGACTTTCATTTTAAGTGATGACTTTATATCTAATTGAATGGTTTGGTATTGTCTCATCAAAGAAACAAATTGGATAGTTAATGAATTTAGATGATTTTTTTTAATTCGGTTGATTGTTTCATTTGATGAACTGTTCATTGAAAGGTCATTTATCTTTTTCATTTCTTTAATTTCCTTTTCAAATTTCATTGACTCTTTACATAGTTTACTGATGAGTTGTTTGATACTGCTTTGATCAGAACCTTCTTCAGTATCGTCAAGTTGAATAAGCATTAACTTTTCATTCAGTACATTAATATCTGTATGGATGTGGAATAATTGAACTCTAAGTTGATGGACATCATTTAGAAATTGTTGAAGCTCATTTGGTAATTCTGTTTTAATTGTTATCTAGATGTTATTAACGTTTGAGATAAGAAATAAAATATTCAAACGTTATTTGTCATAAATCAAATTAATGCCAACTGTTGTTTATCTTTTCTTGTCTTTTCATTTCTAATCAATCTTTCAATCTGTTAATCCATCAAATGAATATTTGTCTATTTAGGAGTTTGTTTTTTTATTGAATTAATGGATATAATCAACGAAATAATCATCAAATAATTTAGTTGTTAAATAATGGGTAATTCTAAAAATAAAAGTGGATCTTGAAAAAAAGTAAAAATATTATAACAATGACAGTAGTTTCAAATGAAACAGAGAGATTTAATTTTTTAATAGATTCATTCAAGTCTGACAGAATGGATCCTTATGATGAAGCAGTTGAAAAAAATGAACTTGGGAAATGGTTTAAAATTAAAATTATGACTTTTAAAGATGGAGGTAATGTGACATTGGATCGTTCGTTATTAGCTAAAATCTTAAGAGAACGAACAGAAAAGATGGGGACTAGTATTGATACTGTTTTGGCAGATAAATTATTGAAAGCATCAACTGCATTGTATAATTTTGAAGAAGACAAAGAACGAAATGAATATATTAATGATGTCTTAGTCATTAAGACATGGTATGAAGATTGTCTTGATGAACCAGACAATCATTTAATTGGGTTAAAAGTCAAAGATCAAATAATTTCTATTTTAGAGAAATATAATCAAACACACGGTATCTTTGAACAACTTGCAGATAATAATATTAAATACACACAAAGAGGAAGAATTAAAATGACTTCATATGAGTCATGGAGAATTATGAGAAAAGGATCAATTATTGTTTTAAAAGAACAACGAATATTTGGAAGAGTTTGTAAAGATTTTAGAGTTATTAATGAAAATATTATGATTCAAGTGTGTGTATCTCGAGAAGACAATAATTGTATTGATGTTCATATTAAAGATATTTTTCTAATGCCAACTGAATCAGTTAATCCATCTAAGTATTCAACTAATAATTGTGGTTCATTAGTTCAAGACATTGAAAAACAAATAGGAGATGAAGTTATTAATTCATTTGAGCCAGTTTTAATAGAAGGATTAAAGAAAAATTTTGATATTGATATTCCAAAGAATGAAACACTTACCAGAGTTGATTTAAATAGAATTTCCCAATCATATAATACATTTATGAATCTTTCACGAGAACAAAAAGATAATTTTACAAAAGAATATGGACAAATACTAAAACAAAAGATATCTGAACAATGTATGAAAGTTGGAATAGACAAAAAACATAATTATTATCCAAGTTGGAAAAAGGATAGAATAGGTATTTCCATTGATGAATATAAATTGGTTCATCAAAAATTAGAGGAATTAAAAATAGATTTACAAGGAATAAATTCAGAAATTGAAAAACAAACAACTTCATTATTACAACAATCATCTATAGATTCTTTTAATGAAAAACGGGATAGTTCTATTAAAGAAGCACTTATAAATTATTTGAAAACATTTGGATTTATTCCTAATAGTTTTGATGATCAAGTTGCTATGAAATGTCCTAAATCAGTTGAAACAATTTATAGTAACAAAATGATTTTAGATAAGTTTGCATTCTGTTTATATGAAGAACCAAGTTTTGAAGAATTTATGAAAGAACAAATTGAGAAAGTTAAAGTGTTTAATGAAAATTATATTAAGAAATTAGGTGTTGTTTTAAATGAATTACTTAATCATAATATTAATGTTCCAGATAATTATGAGACTCTTATGAAACAAGTAAATGATTTTGCTACTCAAAATCCATCATATCCTAATTCTAAAGGATTTATTCGTGTTGTTGAGCTTTATAATAGGATTTGTTATGAAGAACCAAACCAAGACACTCCATTACATAAAACAAAATATGGAAAAACAGTAATGAATGTTTTATATTCATTACAAAATGAATTTGATTCTATCTATAATATGTGGGGAAGTGATGCATTCTTTAAATTTCACAGTAATTCTGTTTATGAAGAGAAGAGCGAACAAGATGGTTGTGCATGGATACAAAGCATTGAACAACAATTAAAGATGTGTTGTCAAGATGGTTTTTAATTGATAATTTTTTAAAGGAAAGGTTATTCAAAGATAATAATAATAATAAAAAATAATTAAGAAATAGAAAATTGTTTTATTTTCTTTGGTTGTAAACAAAAACAAATTTAACTTAGGAAAAAAACTTAAAAATGACAAGAGATGTCAGTTGAAAGAAAGGAGGCTCAGTTGAAAAAACAAATTGAATATATTCACCAATCTGCAGAATCAAAGAGAGATGAGATTATATCAAGTGCTAATCAAGAAAGTGAAAAAGAAAAAAATAGTATAATAGAAAAAGAAAAAGCAAAGATAGATTTAGAATTTAATAAGAAACTTAAAGAGGCAGAAACAAAAAAGAAAATCTCACATTCACAAGAACTTTCTGCTGCTAGACTTCAATTATTAAAAGCAGAAGATATTCATATTCAATCATTAATGACAGAAGTACGTGATAAATTAATAAAATCAACACAAGAAAGTAATTATCCAGAAATACTCATGAAATTAATTCAAGAAGGAATTAATAAATTACAAGATAATAACATCACTATTCGGTGTGTTGAACGTGATATTAAATTAGTTGAAAAGGCCGTTAAACAAATAAATAAAGAACAACCAAAAATGAAAATTGATATTGACACTATGTTTTATTTAGAAGAATCTGTTATTGGTGGTGTTATTGTTGCATCATTAGGTGATAGAATTATTTGTAATAATACATTAGAACATCGTATGAACCAAGCATTAGCTATAGCACTTCCATTAATAAGAAAGACTGTTTTCCCTTCCCTTAAGACCCAAACACCCATTCAATAAATACTTTTTCTTATTTCTATTGTTTTTTTTTTTTTTGTGAAAGGAATTGGTTTAAAAACTATAAAGAAATAATAAAAAATTAAAAAGAATAGTAAATATGGTTTTTGAAGTTAATTTTTGTTGAGAAAAGTGGTGTTGAATAAAAGTGCAAAAACACAACATATCAAAAGAACAAACAAAAAGTACTGGAAAATATTAAACAAAAACTACATGACTGACAGCCAAGTCTCAAGACAACTCCAACAAATGGTTAAGTTTATTGAGTTTGAAGCAAAAACAAAAGAACAAGAAATTCGAACAAATGCTGAACAAGAATGTGAAAGAGAAAAAGCAACATACATTGAAAAAGAAAGAAATAAGTTAGAGGCTGATTACCAACGAAGAGTAAAAGAAGCTGAAGTTAAAAAGAAAATTACTTTTTCACAAGAACTATCTGAATCAAGACTTCAATTACTTGAAGCTGAAGATAAACATATTCAATCATTAATGGAAAGTGTTAGAAACAAATTAACTGAATCAGTTAAAAGTGATACGTATCAAGATTTATTAGTCAAATTAATTCAAGAAGGAATTAGAAAAGTTGAAGATAAAGAAGTTACTGTTAGATGTTTAAAATCTGAATTAGACAAAGTTAAAAAAGCTATTGACGTTGTTAAGAAAATGGATTCTTCTTTAAAAATTCAAGTTGATGATAAAAATTTCTTAGAATTAACTGTTATTGGTGGTGTTTCAATTGCCTCTTATGGTGATAAGATTGTTTGTAATAATACTTTGGAACATCGTATGAATGCTGCTTTAGTTGTTGCTCTTCCACTAATAAGAAAGACTGTTTTTCCTTCTTTGAAAAACCAAACACAAAAAAATTAAATACAACTTTTTAATTATTTATTTTATTGTTTTGTTTTAAAAAACAATATTTAAAAAGTGTTATTTAGAGATTCAAAAAATGTAAAAGTAAAAAGATTAATATGTTCAATTTTTGCATTTAATTAGCAATGTTAACAAACTCTTTTTTAAAGGATTGTCTTAAATAAGAATCAAAAAGAACTTCTGTAAGTAACAATGTGCACTATATTGATATGTTACTTTTAAAAGATTCAAAAAATGAAATAACTCTAATACCTTAACTCATCAAAATTAATAAATTATTAATCATTAAATTCTTATAAACAAGAAACATCCATTTTGTGAACAAACAAAAAAATGTTTTTAATACCCCATTTTCCTTGTTTAAAATCACATTTTTGTTATTATTTATGACTAATAACATGTATTTAAGTTATTCTTTAATTGAAAAAGATTATATAGAATAAGAAAGAAGATAATTTATACTTTACCCCTAACTACTTAGATCCTAGGTATTGTATATAAAAGATAGAACTGATTTATTCAAAATAAACTTAACATGGGAAATAGTCAGTCAGTTTATTATCCAATACTTAGTGAAAAGAATCAAGTTACTGAAATTGAAGATTGTATTTTTGTAGCAAATATTAATAATGTTATGAATAGTAAATTTTATAAATCCTATAATATAGGAACTATTGTTTCATGTGGAGGTCAAAAGATAGAATATCTTCCTGTCCATGTGAATTATACCCATTTTAATCCTGATTGTTATAGTGTTGGTATTTTTGAAAAGTATATTGATGTTATCTCCACTGTTATTAAAGAAAATAAAAGAAATGAAAAGTCAGTTGTGATTGTATCTACTGATAAACTTGACCAAACAACTCCTTTTGTTATTGGTTATCTTATGAAAGAATATGAATATTCATTTGAAAAAGCACTTGATTCTTTAGAGTCAAAAGGACTTTATGTTCAATTAACTGAGAAAAGTACTTCTTTTCTCATAAAATTACAAACAATATGGATGTCATCAAAAGACCAATTAGAGCCATGTTTAATAAATGAAATGTCTTACCAAGAAGGAGCCAAACGTTTTTCTCCTGTTTATATGAACAGAGTGTGTTAATTGTATTGTTAATTTTTTTTAATTTAATTTAATAGAATAAATTTTAAGAAAAGAAGGAACAAAAAGAAATTTAAGAAAAACTAATTTACATTCTTTAGCAGAGAAAAAAAAAACAATATTATCATGACTATCTTTATTTATGGATAGTCTGTGTTAACAACAACTTGATCAAGAACATTTTCTTTTCCTTCAATAATGAAATGATTCTTAATAAAATCAAATGAACCAGATAAAATAGATTTTACTTCTAAATCACATTCTTCATTTTCTTCAAATTCTTGAGTAAAAAGATCTTCATGTCTCATATTATAAACAATATTAATTGACTTTGTTTTACCTACCTTTCTGATTCTAACAGGAAAGATAATGTTTCGTTCCATAACTCAATTAGGTGATTAATTTTTGGGAGTTCTTCTGATTAAATACAACCCTTCCTTCCATTAAACTGGGTTTTACCAAAATAGATTGAAGCAACTCCTGTTTTATTCAAAATTATTTTTAAAAAACAGTTTAAGTCATGAAAGTTAAATTTTTTCCTTTCTCAAAAATTATTTTTATTTGCTATGTCGTTATTTTGGATTTGCAATTAATTTAATACCGTTTCAATCCCTGTTTATAAAAATAATTAATAGTTTCATTTTCTATCTTTTGAATATTGAATAGATGTTGACAGTACAATATTAGTTTCATAAAAACATGTCATTTTGTTAGTTTATATCTCTTCATTAACTACCAGAATAAAAAATGTTCAACAAATCTTCATTCTAAAAATAAATTATTTCCTTGATAAAATTTTGAAACATCTAAAAATTTTAAAAATGTAATTTTGTTTTATTTTATTTTTTATTTTTTGTTTTTTTTAATAAAATTTTAAAAATTTTAAACTACAAAATATAAAATGAAGATTATTTTCATATTTTTCTTCACTTTTGCATTTTCACAAGATATTCTTATTAAAGCTGATGTTAAGAAATATTTTAGAGCAGTATTAAATATTCCACCAACATGTACATTAAGAACTGAACCAGGAATTAGTGCCTTTATTAATAGTAAATATCCCAATTAGTTTGTATAATTTCAAAACTAATTTAAAGTATAAATTAACTTATTTAATAGCCCTATGGTTATTAAAATTGGTTCAAGTAAAACAACACTCGAATTTTATGATCTTACAAATCAACTTTTAGAAGAAATAAATATTGAAGGATTTAAGAAAACACAAATAGAAAATCTCCTTGATAAAAGAGGATTTTATTGTGAAAATCCATCAACATTTAATCAACAAGAAATTAATGAAAAAGACTTCTCATTTAATGAATTATTTGAAAAAAAATAAATAAAATCATTGAATTATTATTCTCCTTAATTAAAATAATTTTTCAATTGCTTCTTGTTGTTGATTATTAAGTGATTTTGGATAATCAACAACTATATCAACAAATAATTTTCCTTTTGTTTCTTTCATTTTAATTGGCATACCTTCATTTTCTATAGTAATAACACTTCCATATGGTGTAATACCTTTCTTTTCTACTTTAACTATATGACCATCAAGATGTTTTACTTCTTTAGTAAATCCAATTAATGACTCTTTTAATGTAATATGCATTGTTGTTCTTAAATCATCCCATCTACGTGTGAAATTAGGATGTTCAATGGTGTGAATCTTAAATAGAACATCTCCTGTCTTCCAATCTGGCTTTTCATCTCCAAATCCTTCAAAGTTAATAACTTCTCCTTCTCTCATCCCTTTATTTATTGTTACTGAAATAGTAGTTTCTCCTTCTTCAACTTTCTTTCCATTACAAACATGACATACTTTTCCATATATCTTTCCTTTTCCTCCACATTTATCACAAGTACTTTGAATTTGTTGAATAAAACCTGGTCCAATTCTTCTTGTCTCCGTTTTAACTCCACTTCCATGACATACTGGACATTCTTTTACATCATCTGGTGTATCTCCTCCAGTACCATGACAATGATGACATAATTGTCTTTTTCTATGTAATACCTCTATAGTTTTACCCTTATATAAATCTTCTAATGTAACATCTAACACAATTTCAACATTAGGCATTTGATGTTTTTGGTGTGGTCTCATATCTTGGAAAATATCCCCAAATGGATTAAATCCACCAAATCCGTTTTGTCTATCAGGATTCTTTAAAGCTTCTTCTCCACCTAGATCATATCTTCTTCTTTGAGTTTCATCTGAAAGAACTTCGTATGCTTTGTTAATTTGTTCATATTTTTTTTTATCTCCAGTTGGTTTATCAGGATGGTATTTCAATGATAATGTACGATATGCCTTCTTTAATTCAGATTGTGTTGCTTGTTTTGAGACACCAAGGACTTGGTAATAGTCAATGGCTGAAGCAAGCGCAATGAGTAAGTAAAAGAGCATTAAAATCAAAAGTTCTGTCTTTGTTTAATAAAGACTTTAGCTCTGTTTTCAGGGTTTTATGATTTAAGGAAAAGATGATAATTTTTAGAAAAAGAAGAAATAATGTTGCTGGAATAGAACTACTAAGCCAGTTATGAGTGTTGAAATCCCTGATATTCCTTATGTAAATAATGAGATAGAACTTGATCGAATGGTTAAACCATTACAACTTTGGATGAGACAGATGAGTAAAAAGAAATGGGAATTTGAAGCATCACCAGATGGTGTGTTACAATATTGTGTTTTACCAAATGAAAACAATCAACGATTTGCCCGATATGTAATTTTTATAAAAAAACCAAAAAGATTTGTTGTTGAGTCTTTGTTTGATATTCCTCTGATGAAATCATTAGAACCAAATATCACAGAAATGAAAACATTACTTCAAAGTGATGATTCTTATTTAAATTATGAAATTCAGCAACTCCCTTATGGAAGTTTTGTTACACCACGTGATTTTTTATTTGTTCAAACAAATTATAAAATTGAAGGAGATCAATACATTGTCATTTCTAGTGTGAATAGTGAAAAAGAAAATACTTACAATGAAAAGTTAGTGAGAGGATATAAAAAAATAGGAATTAGAGTGTATGATGAAGTCCCAAATGAATCAACAAATATTGAGGTTATTGTATGTGCTGACTTGAGGGGATGGATTGTTGGGTATGTTGTTACTAAGTTTCTTTATCAACAAGTAGAACCATTCATTTTATTGAAATATCAACTTGAAAAGGATGAACGAGAGGCAGAAGCAAAACGAATTGCAGAAGAAGAAGAAGAACAAAAAAGGAAAGAGGAAGAACAAAAGGCATTAGAACTCAAACAACAAGAAGAAGAAAAACTCAAACAACAAGAAGAAGCTGCACGACTGAAGAGAGAAGAAGAAGTCAAAAAGAAAGAAGAAGAAGCCAAAAAGAAAGAAGAACTAGAGAAAAAAAAGAAAGAAGATGAAATTAAGAAGAAGAGTAATACAAGTGATAATCTAAAGAAACAACAAGAAGCAGAAAAACGTAAAGAAGAAGAGATAAAGAAAAAGAAAGAAGAAGAAGAACGAAAGAAGAAAGAGGAAGAGAAGAAAAAAGCTGAAAAAGAGAAAAGAAAAAAACAAGAATTAAAAGAGAAAGAAAAAGAGAAAAAAGAGAAAGAAAAAGAGAAAAAAGAAAAGGAAAAAGAGAAAAAGAAAAAAGAGGAAGAAAAGAAAAAGAAAGAGAAGGAAAAACAGAAAGCAAAAAAGTAAATTAATAGTTCAAATTAAATATTTATGTTATTAATTTATGTTATTATAAACCAACAGTTATTATAAAAATAAAATAATAAGAGAAAAGGAAATAATAAAAATAAGAAAGATACAACCTAATCAACTAGGAGTTGGTAATAAAAAGAATCAAATGCCATTAGAAATAGAATATAGAAAATAATTAAGAAAATAAAGATCTATGTTATATCAAACCAAGTAATGACAGTTGACTCACCTTATCAAAAATATGATTTTAATTTATATAATAAAACAATTGAGTTAGCACAAAAAGCTTCTCAAGTTGGAAATGTTATTCAAACAATTCAAGGTGCTATGGGTGAATTTGAAAAGATTATTGAAAGTATCATATCATCATTTCCACAAAATGATGCACCAGCTTCATTTTCATCACTCCTTAATTTAACTATGAATTTTCAAGTCAATTTGAAAACGGAGTTAGGATTAGTAGTTTGTTAAATTATATAATATATTTAATAATAAATAAATAAAGTTCATTGAAATAGGCAGAAAATTATAGAAAACTAAGTGATAAATTAAAAGGACCATGGGATTGGAAAGAAAAATTTAGTACATATGAACGTATTAAGAAACAACAAATACAAGAAATATTTAATATTCAAACATATCGATGTTTTATTAATTTTCTTATTGATGCTAAAAATAATTGTCATTTTATTTCTCAAAATGAAGTTTTTGATGATAACAAATTACGTCCGTTCATTCTTGTTAGTGATAAAGTTTGTTTTTCTTTCATAAGAAGAAATATAAAGAAAGAAAAGAATATTCATTTGTAGTTGGTTTCTGATAGAAAAAAACTTCTTTCACTTGATTATACCCAACCAATAAACCAAATTTTAAAACAAGAAAATAGACAAAATACTGTTCTTCCAGAATATTTTGAAAAAATAATGTATAAATTATATTATGAAAAAGAACTTGAAGGAGCATTTAGACAATGTGCAGGAGTAACTGAAATGGTTGAATATGTAAAATATATTGGAATTATTGATTTTCAATTAACAGATTATATTTTATTATCTGCTATTGTTAAAAAATATCTTAGAGAAACAACAGAACCAGTTTGGCCACAAAGTCAATTTGATCAATTAATGTTTATAACAGGACAATATGCATCAAGTCCAATTCAATGGAAAATGAAGTTTAGGTCAGTGTATCAAAGTGTTCCATCAGAAAATAAAGTATTTATTGAGTCATTAATAGCATTATGTATTAAAATTATTAATAATCCAACAAGTAAAATGAATATACAAAATATGTCTATTTGTATTGCACCAGGTTTTATTAGAAAAAGTGCTATCAATGATCTTACTCAATCTTCTCATCAATTAGTTTTTATA
This sequence comes from Entamoeba histolytica HM-1:IMSS, assembly GCF_000208925.1. Taxonomy (NCBI): domain Eukaryota; phylum Evosea; order Mastigamoebida; family Endamoebidae; genus Entamoeba; species Entamoeba histolytica. The sequence continues at coordinate 11,022 of NW_001914871.1, read as the reverse complement.
GCATTTAGTAATATGTTAACTTATGCAAAAGAATTATTTCCTGTTTGTTTTTATTCTTTTAGGTTTAATTAATATTAATGAATATAACTCATTTTATACATAGGATTTAGGAATGAAATTTATTGAAAGTCGTTATGATCAAGTAATGAATCCACACACATTATATAAAGATACTTTTAATGAAAAATTATTAAAACAACCTACAACTTCAAGAAGTCCAATTGCTAGTCGTAGTAATAGATGGGTTAGACAACAATCTTCAATTCAAACACACAAACGATCAAGTGCAATGTTAAATCGATTGTCAATAAAACAACTTTGTTAAATTCCTATCTTTGTTACATTATTTGTTTATTGGAATCATTGAAATCCTAATAAACACATTAATGAAGATTGTATCATCTTGTTTTATATTATTCATTAGTTAATGGTTTCAATTCTTTCTTTTATTCTTCATTTTATTTCAGTAATAATCATTTACATTCAACAAATCATTTTCTACTTATCTTTATTATTTCTCTTATATTTGATAGACTATATTTTTTGAAATTAGGTAATTCACAAATAGTATTGTGAATTAATGTCATCTTTTAGTTTTATTTAAGTCATAAATAATCATATATCATTGTATTTAATAGTAAGACACTTTTAAATAAATGTCAATTAATTTATCTTATTTATTCACTTGATGTCATCATAGTCTTAATTTCAATTAGCTATAAAAGTATAGTTATTGTTTGTTTTGTATTTCTTACTTCTCAAAAGTTTAATACAATTATGTCTTTCTTCATTTTCAACACTTGAAAAAATAAAATAAATAAAAAAACAATTGTGTGATTATCATTCTTTTTCTTGAGAATCTAAAGACTGATTATCATCCCTTGAAATTTCACTTGGAGAAGTGTCTTGTTCTCCTACAAGTGGTGTTGGAACCATTTCAACAGGAATTTGAATGTCATCAGCTTCATCAGAAGTATTGTTTGGTTTTTGGGGTTGAGTGACTGTAGACAATGGAGTGGGTTGTTCTTCTCTACTCAGCCTTTTTGCATTTCTTCGAGAATTAATGAAATACATCAATCGATAAATAATATCAAATACAATAATACACATAATTATTACACATATATTGATGTATAATGGAACATGGTTATCATTATATGCTTTTGCTAGTAATCCAGCAACTAATGGCAAAATAGTCATTCCACTTCCTGAAGTTATTTCTGAAAGTCCAACAAATAATCCTTTATTATTTGTAGATGCTCTTAGAGAATAATAAACTGAAGTTTGATTAGCAAATCCAGAAGATAAACCAGCAATATAAGAGAGAATACACAACAACCAATTACAATTACTTAGTGCCATAACTAAATAAAGAATAACAGTGACTATAAATCCAAGTAAAATAACTGACCTTCTATAAGTCCATTGAGTTGTAAGAGCCATTAAAACTAATGAAGTTGTTTGTGCAAGATATAAACAGAAGAAAAATACCCCAACAAACATTTCATTTGGATTAGCACCAAATAAATTAATTTTAATATCAAAGTCTTTAACAAGTTTGATATATTGAGATGAAATAACCCAATTTGTTCCTTTAATAGCAAAATTGAAGATATAACCAATATAAATGTATGTTTTATTTTTATATTCACCTCCTTCCCATTTATAACGTACTTTTTCATCTTTTTTCTTGAAATTTAATTCTTCTTTATTAATTATTTCATTTTCATTTCTTCCAGTTGTTGAATTATCAATAATATGAGAGTCATTCATTTCAATATGAATATCATTTAATTGAGTTGAATGTTGATTATCTTTTTTTTCTTTCTCTTGTTTTTCTGATTTTAATCTCTCTCTCACTTCTTTTGGTAATCTTATTGGATAAATAATTTCTATTGTAATAAGACATGCAAGTGCAATATAAAATGATTTAATTCCAAGAATTCCTTTCAATAATCCTCCAAATAAATATCCAAAAGCTTTTCCAATACTCCATGAGACTGAAAAAATAGCACTTCTTCTATTTTCTTGTCCTTTAGGTGCTTCTTTCCCTACAGAACCAACAATAACAGCCCAAAAAAATCCACCTCCAATTCCATAAATTATCATAGAAACATATAACGCCCACATTTTGTTTTTAATAAACAATGGAAAAAATAATGCAATGATAAATGCTAATATTCCTAAACGCATAATAATAAATGGATTTGTTTTATCTGCTATCTTTCCTGAGAATGGTGAGAAAAATGAAACACATCCAGTACCAATTGATATCATTGCTGCTAACTCTAATGATGATCCACCATAATCATCTGCAAGAAATGGAATTACAATATTATAGAAAAATACTGAATAATTATACAAAAATCCTGTAAGACAATATCTAAAAAAGTTACTTGTTGGTAACAATAAAATATCAATTACCTTCATTCAATTTATTTCCTACTAACAGAATTATTGAGTATCAGTCGTTCAAATAGTTTTTTCATTCAATCAGATTTTGAGCAATTTTTTCGCTTCTCTATTTTTAGTGACTATCTTTCTAAATGAATGAGACTTTCTTCTTTTTCTAATTTGTTATTAATAACGTTATTTATGAAAATAACACAAAATCTATTTCAAAAAAAAAAAAACAAAAAAAACAAAAAAAACAAAAAAAACAAAAAGATCTTTGAAAGACTTATGTTATTTTTTGTATTATTAATTAGTCAAGTAGTCATTGGAAATGTATTACCTCCATTTGACGCAACAATATTATCAAATCCACAAATACCTATATTATTAGTTGCATGTAAAGTGTTTGATGAAAAATGTAACCAATTACAACGTATTGTTAATAAAACTCAAGTCAGTTTGGCAGAGGAATTTCCAAATTTGATAAGTTCAGTGACTGAATATAGTGTTGTAGAGACACTTAAACCACAAAATGAACCAAGTCTATTTATCTTAAGACCAAATGAAAAACCAGTTGAATATACTGAAGCATGGCAAACATCAATGGTTAGGAATTGGGTATTTCAAATGATGTTACCAATTACAACAGATGTTAAAACAATGGAAGAATTAGATAAAATATTAAATTCAGAAACACCAATTGTTGTTGTACTATTTACATATGAAAAGAATATTGATATGATTATGAAATATAAAGCAATTGCTGAAATACAGGCGAGTGATGAAGTTTTATTTGTAAGTGCTATTGGTGATGAATTTGTTTCAAAGTTTAATAATAAAGAATATACAGTTAAAATTCGACATCGAATTGGAAATCAAACACATTTTTTTGAATCCGATAATTCTACAGATTTAATTACTTTTATATCAAATGGTATATTTCCACTTTATTCAGTGTTTGATCCAATGTACATTCATGATATTAATAATAGATATATATTATGGGTATTTTTCAATCAAACATTAAATGAACAATATGATCAATTATTTAGTGAAATAGCAATCAAATATCATAACAAAATGGTTGTTACTAAATTTGATATTCATTCTTTTCCAGAACAATTAGAAAAATATGGATTAAAAACAGCACCAAGTATTGCTATTCTTCACAAAAATCAAAGAACGTCTTATCCTTTTAATGGAACATTAACTAAAGAGTCTGTAAATAAATTTATTCATGATGTATTTAATGGAGAAGCTAAACCATATTTACAATCAAGAAAGAGAGAAGATGTTGGAGAAGATGAAATAGTTTCAAATGACCTTCAAGAATATATTCATAAAGATAAATGTGTAGTTATTGTTGGTTGTACAACACAATACTTTAGAAAAGTTTGGGTTGATCCATTGAGAAAAAGACTTCCTGATGCTAAAACTTATTTTATGAATTTAGATGAAGATGAATTACCACCAGAATATGACTTTGATGATCTTCCTATTGTGTTAATCTTTCCTGAAAATAAAACATTAATTTCAATTAAAGATGGCATACAATTAAGTCAAGATGCTATTGCAGAAAAGATTCTTGAAGTTTGTGGTGGTACAGATAATGGACATATAGAAGTTACTGAAGAAGGATTGAAAGAACAAGAATATCAAGGACAATATGATGATTATATGAAGTCATTAGGATTAAGTAATGCTGATTTAGAAGATATTGATGACATTGAAGATGGAAGTAATGATAGTACTTTTGAAGACTTATTGAAACAAATGAATGAAGATAATTACGATGAAGAAAATGAGTTTGATGATTCTGAAGATTTTGATAGTAATGGAATAGAACAAAATGAAGATATACACAAAAACAAAGAAGAGCTTTAATTCAATTTTTAGTAATAAGTATAAAATAATATGTTAATGTATTAATCTTGTCAATTATGAAAGTATTTTATTTTAATTTCTTCAATATGTTTTTTTACTTCATTTAAATACGTTAAAAAAAACGTTGAAATAAAAATCAAAAATCAATTTTAAATATCAGCAAGTCGCATAATATCATTTAAAACAAACCAATTACCATTGTTTTGAGCAAGTACAAATGTTTCAGTAAATAAATGTGGGTTTTCATTGTCAATTGATAATTTACCAATAACTTTAATAAGAACCATAGTTACTCCATTACTTGGGATTTGTTGTGCATCAATAACACTGACAACATGTTTAGTAGAACTAAATGGAAGTGATTGGATTTTTTCAAGAACAGCTTGTTGACCTTGAACAGTACTTGTTTCAAATGTTAATGTAGACATTTGTTGGAAGAAATTAGCCAAATTTGCTTTGTTAGTGTCAAATGCATTATAAAATACATTAACAAATTGAGTGGCAAATTGAATAAGTTGTTCTTGTGACATGGTATTATTAAATGAACTATTTAAGATGGTTTTGTTTAATTATTACTATTTTTATAATGAACATTTTTTATTTTTTATTTTTCTTTTTTTATTTTCTTTTTTTTATTATTACTTGTCTTTGTTCTTCCTTCTTTATTGCCATTAGTCAATATTTGTTGTCTTAATCAATCAAATTGTACTTGTTTTTATTCTTATATTGTTTTTTATTACTTGCTTTTAAAGTGTCAAGTTTAAGTCAATATACATTTTATTTTGGTTTTAATTATTCAACTTTACTTGAATTAATGTTTTGAAGGAGTTTTCTTTTTCATCTCCTATTCTATATGAATTATAACTGCAATCTTAATTAATTTATTCATATTCTTATAATACCATTCATGTGTATTCCACCATTAAGTTGATAATAATGTTATTTGATATTGCATTGATACTATCATGTGTTGATTACTTCTTGATTTGTATTGAAAGATAGAATTTGAATTGAAAATGAACTAATGTTTATCATTAGTTGTGATGACATGAATAAGGTAACATAGAATTACTGAAATAATAGTATGTTTTAATTAAGTCTTTAATCATTTGCTGTTGTTTACATCATATTATTTATTGATGTAAAGCTATGAATAATATAGTAATATACCAAACAAATGTGAAATTAGAAATGGTAAAAGAGTAAGAATAAACAATAATACTAAATATATAAATTTATGAAATACAAAAAGATAGAATCAATAGACAATGAAAAATAGAATCAATAAATAATTTATTAAGTAACATGAATTTGAATATGACATGAAGATAATTAATAATTCATGTTTGTTATCACTTATATAATGTTCTATAAGTACATTCTCGAGTTTAGTACACAATTCTTATAATATATTACAACAAACAATAGAAATTTCAATAATCAGTTTCATTGTTTCATTATAAATAACAGATGATAAATTCTTTAGAAAATAAAGCAAGTAATAATAAATAATAATTCAAATAATGATGAATGAATATATAAAGAAATAATAACTATGAGCTATGATATTGATTATAACAGATATAAATAAATGTACTGTCACAAATAAAAATAAACAAATGTTGAATAATAAAAATTCTAATTATTTTTAATAAATAAATTATCTCATGAGAATGAAGTAAACTATAACCAATAAACATTTAAGTTGTTTTCAGTAAATAATTTAATTAATTAAGTACAAATTACAACATATTGATTCGAATTTTTATGAATTATATTAAAGAAACAATACAATATAAATTAAATTATATTTTTCAATTAAGTACAAAAAGAAAATAATAAATTAATTAATTATTAAAATATGCAATAATTCAACTATTATTAATTATTATTCTTTAAAATAGTTATTAACGATACTTTGGTTATTTAATGAACAGATAATTAATAACAATATTGTAATTTTAAATAACAATGATTTGAACTATGAATTGAAATTATCATTCATTTTATTCATTATTGTTGTTATTGTTTATGATTTATTTATTAAATTTAATGTTTATTTAATTTTGTTGATTAAATTACAAAAATGAATTGAATTTTAATTTAATATTTCATTTCATTCTATTTATTGTTGAAGTTCAAAATACAATAATACATCAATATAATGAAATGAAAAATGAGTGATTGAGTCATTATGAAGTAAAAAGAAAGTAAATGATAATAATAGAAAATGAAGAGAGTATTTAAAGAGAAAAACTTACATACATTTCATTCAATGTTTATATTTCTATTAATTATTGTGTAATTACTAATGCAACAGAAAGTATTGTAAATAAAGAAGAAAGAAATAGAGAAGTAATTCACACACATAAATATGCAAACCAACTTAAAAGAATCTACAATTTATATAAAACACATTTAAAAAGTGAGGAGCCAGAAAAGGTAACATCAACAGTACCACAACCAGCAAGTCCAAAAGCTCCTGAAGCAGCAGAATCTCCTTCAGTAGCACAAGTACCAAAAGAAAATTCAGTATCAACAGAAGGCAAAGAATCAGCAGCTGGAAATACAGACGCATCACAAAAGGAACAAGCAACTGAAGGAACACAACAAACTCACACAACAGATACACAACCAACAGCAACACAACAAGGTGCAAACACACAACAAGCACAATCAGCAGGAGCTTCCCCAACAGAACAAACTTCAACAGATACAACAAAACAGCAACAAGCACAATCATCACCAGGAACAACAACAAATACACCAACAGGACAAGAACAACCAGCAGTCAAACCACAACAACCTGAAACAACAAACAATGACCCAAAACCACAACCATCACAAAATCCACAAAAAGAAACACAACCATCAAAACAAGAAGAACAAGGAGAAAAACCTAAACCAGAAATAAAAGAACCAGAAAAACAGAAAGAACAAAAAGATACTGACCAAAAAAGTAGCAAAGATGAAAAACCACAACCACCAAAAAATAACGAGAATAATGAACCAAACAAAGAAGATGGAAAGAATAATCAACAAAAACCAGAAGATGGAAATAAAGTAACAGACAACAAAGCAACAAGTAGTTCTGACAGTTCATCAGAAAGCAAAACAGATGACAGTTTTGATAGTCATAAAAACCTTAATGGTACTTCATGTATATTTGTTATTCTTTCTGTTGTTGTCACGTTTTTATTCTTCTAATTGATGACTTTTTTAATATTTTTATTTGAACGAATATCAAACATTAATAGTTAACACCTTTATCATAATTGTTACGACGTTATTTAACGTTTCAATTTCCTATTTATTTTCATCATTTTCCATTATAAACCAAAATTATGATATGTTGTTATTACATCCTTCATGAATTATACCATCATCAATATACACAAATAATATAACAAAATAATAAAATACAGGTTTCAGAAGAAACAATTGAAAATAAATCAACAAATTTGTAAAAAAAAACAATAATAGAAATAAATGAATATAACACTTCAATATTAACAATGTTCATTTGAATTTTATTAACTTAACTCTAATATATTGTAAATTCAGTCAATTTATACATCTTTTTCATAAAAATGTCATTACATTTTAAAATAAACAATAAAACTATTTTTACAATTGAATTGAGTATTAATTTTTATTAAATGTCTTTGGTTTCTTCATATTCAAATTTTATTCTATTGGAGATTTTAAATACTACATGTTTAACTTTGTTATATTTATTATAAAAATTATTGCTGGATATTATTCGTACAAATTAATAAATTGAATAAACTACCAATACTTTTCATTATATTTTATTGAATTACTTTTTGTTTAAATACTATCTTTCTAATTTTTATAATTATTGTTTTGATTTCTTTTACTACTTTCTTTTTAATTTAATTCATTTCCATCAACTATTTTATATATTTCATTCTCTTCTTCTCATTAAACTTGTGTTTCTTTTCATCTTTTTTATTATTTCATTAGTTTCTTTTCTTTGAAATAGTAATTAATATTGATACATTTTCTACTTTCATTTCTTTTACTTTATTGATGAGAGTGTTAAAATATTCTTCATCAATTTCAGTAGAGTTATTCTTTAATATGATGTTTTTATTATTATTGAATTACACTCTACTCTTCATTCTATTATATCATTTAATTTCACTTTAATGTACCGTTTAGTGCTTTCTTTTATTTTATGTGATATTTTATTATATTTAATATATTCTTTTTCATTATTGACATTGATGTTTATTGCTTTTATTATATTTTCTATTTGTTCATTTCTTAATTTCTTATATAATTTCTTATTCAACAAATTAATTACAAATCAGTACATCACTTCTTTTAAATTTCTATTTCTTTCTTTTGTTGTATTTCTTGTCTGATTATCATCTCTTGTTTTTTTATCTTCTTTTCATTTGTTATTTATGAATTATTAATAAATAATAATATAATAATATATTTTAGTATATTCTATTTATAACAAATTATTAAAATAGAAGATCTAATAAATAATTGCGTCGAACTGATATTTAAAACTTGAATATGAATGATGTTTAAACGAAAATAAAAAGAATAAAAACACACTCAAGAACAAAGAAAAATAAAAGAAGAATGAAAATAAACAAAGGCGAAAGAAATAGTATATTTAATGAATTACAAAAAACATGTAATAATGCTAACAGTCTAATTGAAGAAGTAATGAAAAGTGCAATAGATTATAATGAGAGTTGGATGAATAACATTGCAGAAGAAATAAGTGATGTTGAAGGAGAAAGTCCCGAAGATAGAATTAAAAGAATAGAAGGAATTTATAAAAGAAAAGAAAAAATAATTGGAAAAAATGAAATAATTAGAAATAAACTGAAAGAAGGAATGATGATGATAGATAATTTGAACATTGTTTATCAAAGAATTAATAAAATTATATATGAAGATAAAGAGATACTATCAGAACAAGTTGACACTATCATTACAAAAGTGATGGAAACTCAAGAAATACGAATTAATAAACTAATTGAAGAAAATAAAAGATGTACAAACAGATATAAAAAAGAGTTAGAAGATATTAGAGCATGTTGGGAAAGTAAGAGAGTTGAAAAGAAATATCCACCAAAACATCAAATCGAACAACTAGAAGAATGGACAAATAGAAAAGTAGGACATCTACTATTTGATTCAGATATTGATGATTGGAATAGAAATACATCAGTATTTGGAGAAAGAGTAATGAATAAAGAACATATAATAATTATTATTGAAGATGAAGAAGAAAATAAATTTGGAGGATATGTTAATGAGAAAATTGATAAAGTTGATGAATGGATATATGATTCAAAATCATTTGTATTTTCATTGGAATCAACTGGAAGAATGGAAAGAATGATGAAATTTGATATTAAACAACCACAATATGCATTTTGGTTATATAACCAATCAAGTGTGGGACTATTTGTATTTGGAGGTAATGACATTCTTGTTTATAAAGAAAATTATAAAACAACATCTTCTTGTAAACAATCCTCATTTGAATATGAAGGAATATCAAATGCATTTTGTGGAAAACAACATCCGAATCGTTTCACACCAAAACGAATTATAGTAATTGAAATGAAATGATTCAATCTTGATTAATTGAAAATGAAATAAAAAATAATAAAAAACAAATCAATGAAGAATATGAACATTTCATTCATCTGCCAATGAATGAAATGATAAATTAAAAATGGACATAATTCAATGTTGATTTATTTTATTTCATTTAATGAAATTTTCACACCCAATGAGGGTGTTTTTAATAAATAATAAAAGAAATAATAAAATAGAAATAAAATGAATAAATAAACAATTTATTTGTATTATTTCATTGAATTAATTCATTATGAATCAAATGAATAAGATAATAGAAATAAGAATAATAAAGAAATAAAGAAATGATAAAATACATCAACATATTTAGGTTATTTCTTATTCTTTATTCATTCTTATTTTCTATTTAAACAATAATAAGAAAGATAAATAAGAATAACACATCATAAAATAAAGAATAATAAAAGAAACAACAAACATGAATAAACAAGAAATAACAAATGATAAAAGATGAACTAAATAAAATAACAACAAGAATATAGAAAATAAAATAGAAATTGAATAAATTCAGTGATGTTTATAAAAGAGGAAATGACAAAAAGAAGAAATGAATGATGATTATAAAAGATAAAAATAAAATATAATAATTAAAAATCAAAACTAAAATAACATAATAATATAATAACAATATCATTGATTTTATCTTATTTTATTCTTATTTTATTTATCTTCTTCTATTATTTTTATTCTTCTATTTTATTAAATGAAAATGAAAGAGAAATGAATAATGAATATAAGAAACAACACACAAACATTAATACAAAATCAAATAATGAAATATCAAATAATAATTGAATATGATGAAGTAAATTAATAAGAAATATAATAAATAATAATATAAAGAATGAAATAAAATAATATGAAATAATAATAAGAAAATAAAAAGATATAAATGATGATATTAATAATAAATGAAATTATAAATAATAATATAATGATAATGAAATATTCAACATAAAATATAAAATATAAAATAAAGAAAGACTAAATTGTCTAAGATTAAAATAAACATCAAATAAGAATATAAAAAAGAAGAAATAAACAGAAATAAGAATGAAAAGACAATAACATAAAGAAATAAAATAAAAA
>NW_001914872.1:67823-149772 GCF_000208925.1 Entamoeba histolytica HM-1:IMSS | reverse complement strand
TCCTTTCTTTACTACACTTTTGTTCTTTATTTCTTTCATTTTGTCTTTCTTTTTCTTTTCTTATACTATCTTTTATTCTTATATTGTTTTCATTTGTCATGGTTATTCTCGGAATAGTATTAATTAAACATTCTATTTGCGATATGGTAACTATGATTATACTACTTACTTTTATTTTTATTATAAGTGTGTTTAAATAAGAATTGATTATAGTGTTTATAATTATGATAAAATGTAATAATATGATTATTGCTATTATTTATTTGAAACTACTTATAATTATATCATTGATAATGTCATATAAATCATTTTGGGAGTGAACATTACTTTTATGTGATTATCTTGACATTCATGTGTTATATAGTAGCATAAATAGAGTTTAAAAGAATATTAACATTAATAATTTAATAATAAAAAACAAAAAAAAAGAATATTTTAAAAATAAAACAATAATCTCAAAAACATTTATCAAAATGAGAATTTTTTTTGTTTTTGTTTAAGACTACCAAGAAGACTTTTTGCTTTTTGTTTAAAAGAATTAATTTTATTTCTACCTTCTTTGATATAACGAAGTGCGATTTTTCTTTGATTATTTAAAGCTTGTTGAGCTTTTCCATAGTCTCGAGCAGGATTTTTTTTTGGTAAACTTTCAGATAAATCGAATTCCATATCTTCTATGTCAAGATTAAAGAGCTCTGAAAGTGTTTCATCAGACAATTCATCAAATAAATCATAAGAAGTTACATTAACAAAACAACACAATAACAAGAGAACAAATAACATTATATTTTTTAAAGTTCTTTTTATTTAATTTTCATTTATTTTTTAATTTTAATAGAAACAATAAAATAATTGAATCAATTGAAGTTATTTAATTGGTTTTAATTGTGATTTAACACCTCCAGCTTTAATTTTAGCAATTAAAACAGCCATAGGATCTTCTCCATCAGCAACTTTAGTTCCAATATTTGATTTATTAACTATTTTCAAAGTTTTAGGAGATTCTGTAGGTTGTTTCATTTTTTTAATAGAAGATTCAACAGTTAAAATGAATTGTTTAAATAATCCAAAGAAATCTTCTGTAGTCATTTTATTTGCATCAGAAGGATTTCCAGTTGTCCAAATAATAATTTCTTTTGTTTTTTCTTCTAAAGTAATTGCTCGATTTAATAATTCAGTGACTTTAGTTTCTTGTGTTTTTAATTGAGAAACAAGGTTTTTCATTGCTTTATCGTTTGCATCAACTATTTTAGCAATCATATTTTTAACTCCTTCCATTTCTTTATTAACACTTCTAATTCCTGCTAATAATCCTTTTAAATCAATTGCTGCACTTTTAACAGGTGCTAATTGTTCAGGAAGATCTTCCATTCTAGTCATTTGTTTTAATGAATACTCTAATAAATTACTTGTTCCATTATTATCTTTAACATCTTTTAATTTTAAAAGAAATTCAATATTAAATCCATCAGCTTGTCCTCTTGTTTGATTTCCTCCATTTAAATAATTTCCAAGACTAACAACTATTCCAAGGAATTTTTTATATGCAAAACTTTCTTTTAATGCTTTAATTCCTGCTTCTACTTTATTAAGTTGTTCTGGATATTCTTCAATTTTTTCAGGTAATGTTTGAATAAATTCCCATGATGTTAATCGTTCTTTAACTCCATGAATACTTGAAATATTATAAAAGAATAATTCTACTGGATCTATTTCATTTTTATTTGCATCTGCAAATAATGCTATTTCTTCACTTGTTAATAATGAGTCTTTAATTGTTTTTAATAAGTCTGGATTTAAAATATTAGAATTTAATTCTTTAATTGCTGAATTAAGAACAGGTTCTTTTGGTAATCTACTCTTAATAATACCAAGTTGATTATATCTTTTATCATCTAATAATCTTGTATATTCTTTTTTATTTTTATTATTTCCTCCAATACTTTTATTTTCATCATTATTTCCAATATGTGTAGTAGTGTTTTTCTTTTGTTTAAACATTTCAATAATTTCTTTTTCATCTACTCTTACTTCTTTAATTTCTCTCCATATTGATTTGTCATTATTCATATCTATAACAATACGATTCCAATATAATGGTCGTAATTTTTCTGCTGGTTTAATAGCTTTCTTATTTAATTTAGTTTGTGCAGGAGCAAGTCCTGGTGGAGGTGGCATACCTTTACCCATAGGAGGTGGTGGGGGAGGTGCTCCTGGCATTCCAGGAGGTGGTGGGGGAGGTGGTACTCCTGTAGCACCTGGAACTCCAGGAGGAGGTGGTGGTACTCCTGGAATAGGTTGTGTTCCAGGAGGGGGAGGTGGTGGTAGAGAAGATGAAGATTGTTGTGAAGTAGTAGGAATAGAAGGAGGTAGTGGTAAAGAAGAAGAATTAGAATCATTAGAAGGTACTTGTAAAGTTGACATATCAAAAGTAGGAGGTGGAGGAGGAAGATCAGAAGAAGTAGTTTGTAAAGATTGTTTTAATTTCAAATTTTCTTTTAAAGAATCATTTTCTTTTTTTATAGAAGTAATTTCAGTCATTAATTCTTTAATTTTACTTTTTAAATCAACACAGTCATATTCTAATTTTAATTCATTTGGTTTTAAACTATCATACATTCTTTTATATTTCCTTAATTCAATTTTTAATTGATCAACATTATTAGTAAATTGAGAACCTTTAGATCCCATAATATCAAGTTTAGCTTGAGCACTTGCAGCAGCACTAACTTCTTTATCATATTTTCCTTTTAATTCTTTATATTCTTTTTCCATTTTATTTTTTTCATCTTTAAGTAAATCAAGTTCTTGTAAAGTATCATGAAGAATTTGATCATTTTTAGTAATTTTTTCTTCCATTTCAGTAGTTTTTTTCTTTTCTTCGATATATAAAGTTTGATAATCAATAGGACCAACTGGAAGTTTTACTGAAAAAATAGTTTTTACTTCTTTTAATTTCTTTTTTAAGTCATCAACTTTACATTTTGTTAACATTTTTTTAATAATGTTATCAATTCCTTGTTCTTTTAAGTCTCGAATTATTTGATTTTTATTTTCAACTGATGGAGCAGCTTCAAGCATAGTTGTAATTAATGTTAATGCATTTAATTGAACATCAATTTCATCAATTTCAAGCATTTTAATAATATTATTAAATATTTTTATTGAATTTGTTTTTGCATAATTTTTTGCAGCACACATAAAAGAAAAGAATCCATCAAATGCACATAATACAAAAACTAATTCAATTGCTTGTTTTGAAACTGAAGTAGGAATAGTAGGATCAATCAATGAATATAATAATTCAACTAAATCTTCATTTTTAACAATTCTATCCATACCATTATTATATCCCATTAATTTCCTTAATAATTGCATTGCATAATTTTGAATATTACCATGATTATTCATTGTAATATTAAGTATATTTTCAATTCCATCTTGTTCAATAAATTCACTTGCAACATATGGATCATCTAATACCATTTTGATTTTAAATAATATTTGTTTTAACTCTTCTCCTGTTTTTTGTTCTAATAATTCACTAATAATTTTTGCACAAATTGTAGGATGATAAACAATTTCAATCAAATCATTTATTCCAACATTTGTTTTTCCATATGAATCTTCATCAATATATTCAAAACAACAATATGGTGGTTGTCCTTTTTTTACACGAAGACAATATTTCTCAATATCTTCAATTTTAAAACTTTCACCTAAACTTTTCATAATTTCATTAAATGTTCCATTTCCAAAGTTATCAATAACTTTTTGACCTTGTATAGTTTGACCAAAAATATCAGGATATTTAATTTCCTGTTGCATTCTTTTAAATTCTTCTAATTTTTTTTAAGTTCTTTTTTTGTTTTTTTTTTTAATTAGAATTAAATAGTTTTTATTTAATAAATTTATTATAATTTTATTTATATTCTACAATCTTCTTATTGTTTTTATTAAAATTTGTTACAAAATAAACAAATAATCAAAATAACAATATTATACTTCTTTTCTATTTATTTAATTAAACCTAAAATAAATTACAGTTAATTTATATTTTCAATTTATTGGTTGAACAACATCAAATGGAATAAATCCAAATTTAAATTCATTTCCAATTAATCCAACTCTAACATTTCCTTCTTTTTTTCCAAGAAGATAAACTAAATCACCAACAGAAACATCAATTTCATCTTTATTTTTAGCATGATAATCAGAACAACAAACAAATTGAAATACTTTTAAGAATTCTTGAACATGATTTCTTGGAAAAATTCCTTCTTTTCCTTTACATCTTCCTTGCCACCAATCTCCTTCTTTTGCTGTTATTTCTATTATATCATCTTTTTCTAAATTTAAATCATTTATTTCTTCTGCTTTAAATGGATGAAGTACAACACATTTTCCTAATGAAGTTGATGGTTCTTGTGAAACACATGACATTTTTTCATTTACTGGTGTTTCTGTTGAAATAATTTCATCTGGAATTTGTTTAGGATAAAGATCAGTATTAATATTTAATGCAACACATATTTGATTACAGTAATGTGTTTCAAAGAATCTACTGATCCCTTCTTCACCTAAATTAGTTGATGAATTTGAAAATTTATTTTCTGATATTGAAAGAATAGCTGGATCAGTTAAATAAAAACAATTTCCAATTTGAATTCCTTGAAGATCAACAATAATTAATTGGTGATTACTAATACACCAACTCCAATGACTAAATGCATGTAAAGTTGCATGATATGAATCAAACCATAAATTTCCATTATTACAATTAAATTTAATAAATTCTCCATGAAGTAAAGGTTCAACTAAGAATATTCCATTTTCAATTAAAGGTTCTAATTCTTTTTTATTTAATATTTTTTCATCATAAATTCCTTTAAATGAATTTGAAATAAATAATGTAGTTGGAATAAATTGAATTTGTTTTTCTGTAACATGAAGTTGATTAAATTCAATAGCTAAACTTGAACAAACACATTGTTTTTCTATCGTTTCAATAAAAACATCAAATTTTCTTTCTTTATTAAACCGTTTTAAAACTATTTCTCTTTCACTTTTTGTAAATATTCCTTCAAATGCAGTTCTTTCTCCTCCTTTTCCAAATGATGCACTTCTTGCTTCAATCCTTTCTCTTTTTAATTTAAATTTATCAATATGCTTTCCTTCATTAATTAATTTTCTAACTTCAGAACATGTATAAGGTATTTCTATATGATATCCATCTGCTTCTACATTATATTTTGTCCGTTTCATTGAATTTTTCTTATTTGTTTCCTGTTATGTATTTTTAGTCCTTTTTTTTGAATTAAACTCCTTTTTTTTTCAAAGAAAAAGAAGAAAATAAAATGTTAGAAAATAATAATAAAATGTATTTGTTTGTTAATTTTTACTTTCTTTTAAGATGGCGTAAGAACATTTTATCAATACTACCATACATTTAACAATTTATATAACTATTTTTACAAATAAATTAAATTATGAAAATAAAATGAATTAATCAACTCTTCCTGTAGGATTTTCATTTGTATTATTATCTTTCATTTCTTCATGAATTAATGGTGTAGTTTCACGTTCATAAGTTTCTTCATCTCCTTGTAATTTCTCTTGTTCCTTTTGAACAACATGTTGTTCTCTAAATTTCCTATCAACTTTTTCTCTATCAGTTTCAAGTTCTTCATTAACAAGAAATGGATCAATTTGTGCTAAGTCTTTCTCTTTTCTTGGTTGACCTCCAAAATATTTCTTCAAAAATAGTTCATCTAACATTACAAACATCTTTCTCATTGCCTTCTTCTTATTACTTGAAGCTTCATTTATATCTACTGTTTCATTTGATTCTATCTGACGAACATTTAATGGTTCACTACCACCCATTTCAATTTTCATTAATTTCAATAAACCTGGAGTAGTCATTCCAATTACTATATTAGTAAAAAGAACAATAGAATATGTTGTGTTAATGACATTAGGATTATTCATTTGTAGTGCTAGAATAACAGCAATTGCTCCTCTAAGCCCAGCATACCATAACATAATTTGAAGTCTCCAGGTAATTTTTGGGGCTTTTGATCTAAAATTCATTAACAAAGAAATAGGAAATACATTGAATGCTCTTGAGACAAAACAAAGAACTAGAACATATGGAATAAATAATGGATTCCAATAGTCAGCTGTTAAATTGGATGGATTAAACATAGTAATTCCTACTGATATAAATGTTAGTGTTTCTCCTACAAAAGCTAAAGTACCAACAGAGACATACAACACAGGTCGTTGATTCTCTGGAACTGAATACCAGTGATGATGAGACATTATAGCTCCCGTTACAAAAATAGTTAAAATCCCTGACATTTCTAATAACTCTGAGACAAAATAACCAAGAAAAGCCACACCCAGAATTAACAACAAATTGAATGTTCCTGAAAAATGCATTACTTTCATTTTATTCATTACAAATGCTGAGAAATAAGAAACAAAAAGACCTATCACACATGACCCAAAAGAAATAAAAAGAAATTCACCTACGATTTTCAATAAATCTAACCATCCAAATGATTCTAAAGATTGGTCTAACGTATGGAATAGTACAATAGAAACAGCATCATTTAAAACAGATTCTCCAAATACTAATGAATATAAATAAGGATCAACATTTAATTCAAGAAATAGTGCAAGTGTTGCAACTGGATCAGTTGCACCAAGTAATGTTCCAAATTGTAAAGACTCAGACATAGTTAAATTATGTGAGCCTAAACTAATTACTTTTGTGTCAATAAACGTATAACCATAAATACCAAATCCTATAATTAATGAAGATAAAACACATCCCCCTATAGCATATGACAAAATAGGAATAATGTTCTTAAAGAAATTACGTTTCTTCATTGTAAAACCAGCATTAAAAATAATCAACGGAAGAAATATGGTTTGAAAAATTCGAGCAAAATCACTTCCATTCAATAAATAATCAATTCCAACATAATGCAATGCTAACAAAATTAGTCCTATTGCAATACCAATAAATAATGATACAATTGATTCGGAAAGTATGTGAAGCCATGGAATAAGTCTTACAATAATATGACACAATAATGTAAACAAAAAGACTGAAACAATTAATAATCCAGCTATTTCATATAAATTGTTGTCTTCTTCACTTACGCTTGAAGTTGTCACCATTTTAATCCTTATTTCAATCTTTCTTTTTCTTGATAATTTTTTGATATAAAAAAATTTTTTCTATTAAAATTGAACTTTTATTTCTTCTCCTTTCTTCTTTCAGAATTCCTTGGAAGTTTCTTTTTAAGTCTATCCCACTTTTTTACTAATATGATTGTTATTTATAACACTCTTTATCCTAAAAATATAAACACTTATTATAAAGAACTTTTTCCTGTTTGACAGTGAATATTTTTAAGTTTTTTCTGAGAAAAGTGAAAAAAAAGATAACCCAATCCCGAATTTTAATTTTTTATTCAAGATTCATTTATTTATTCATGTCTTCAGCTCAACCAACTACCACTAATTCTAATCAACCTCAATACCCTGTTGATGCAGCAAATCAACAATATCCTGGTTATCCTATTCAACAGTCAATGAATTCTCAGCAACCAGTAAGTACTGGAACTACTCCAGCTACAGGAGCTCAACCATATCCAGCGTACAACGCTCAACAACCAACTCTAAATTTACCAAATAATAACCAATATTATGGACAAGCTGGTACTTTTAACCCACAACAACAACCAAATCCAATGCAACAACCAACTAATCCAATACAACAACCAACTAATCCAATACAACAACCAACTAATCCAATACAACAACCAACTAATCCAATACAACAACCAACTAATAATACAACTAACCAACAAAGAGTTGATGGTTCATCCAACACTTGTACTTCACAACAAACTACTACTCCATCACAACAAAAAGGATGTCAACAACAAGAATATAACACTCAACAACAATATTCAGGATATGGTGTTCAAGGAAAAGATGGACAACAACCAATCCAACAACAATATCCGGGGTACAATATTGAACAACCTAATGAACAACAACAAAAACAAACTGATAAACATAACTCTCAACCAACTGCTACTTCATCATCAATCCCTTACACCCAGCAACAAACTGCTACAATTCCACAACAAGGAAATAATGATCCTTCAAGTGTTGGTATATCTCCATTACCTCCTGCTGGAATGAGTGGACAACAACAGAATGGACAAGTTAGTGGAGGATATAATGCTTATCCAAATATGCCTAACGTTCAACAACAAATGACTAATGCTGTTCCACCACAAACCACTCCACAACAAGCAAAAACACAACCAAGTGGACCACAATATCCAGGATATAATATTCAACAAGCAGATGGAAAACAAAACATTCCACAGCAACAATATACAGGAAGTAATCCCCAACAACAACCATATTGCCAAATGGGAGGATATGTCAATCAACAACAATACCCAGGATATGGAATAAATCCAGAAGCAGAACGATACAACCAAGTCAATAATTTTGGATCTCAACAATATCCAGGGTACAATATGCCACAGGGAATACAACAATATGGACAAATAAATGGAGCACCAAGATTTGATCAGATGCCTCCTGGATACAATCAAATGGGAGGAATGCCATATTATGGAACACAACAATATCCAGGTTATAATCAAATGGGAGGAATGCCACCAAGTTATGGCTCTGGTTTTTAACATATTTTAATTGTTTCATTTCTATTTATCATTTTAAAGTAAAATCTAAACATTTCTGCATTTAAAAAAAGGAGGAAATACAACTAAATAGAAACAAGAAGATTTATCAATAAAAGTATTTAACTTTTTGACTTTTCTTTTTTTCTAATATTTCAATTTATTTATTTTTTGGAAGATTTTTGATTGGCTATTTTGTCTCTAATAACACAAATAATAATTTATTTTTGTCAAAACTATAATTATTATAAGATTTTACTAATATTTATTAGTTTATTTCTCCTTTTTTTCGTTTTTTTTATTATTCAAATTGGATTGTTTTATTTCTATTTTTAATTCCTTCATTTCTATTTATATAATTATATTATATGTTTTATAATTGAATTATTTTGATGTTATTCTTTCTTAACTCAATTCAAATACAAAAGATGTATAAAGAGAATAAACTAAATGAGAAAAATACTAAAAAATAATATCCTTATTTTTAAATATTATTATAACTATTTAAATGATTGAAAAATTAAGTTATAAAAGTTCATTTATTAATTGAATATCATTACGAATTAATAACATTTTTCAACTTATTCAAACAATGAAATAAAAATGAACATTAAACAATCATAATTCTATCAATTTCATTAAGATGGATATGAAACTAATTCAATATATACATTAATTGATAAGAAAATAATGAATAATTATTTGTTAAAATATTTTGAAAAGATAAAAATTATTGAAAACTTATTTATTCAATAAAATAATACTGTTAATTCATTTGTTAAAAAAACTGAAAAAAAAATATAATATTAAAATATCAAGAATAATATTTGTCTACACTAATAATGAGAGTTATATAAATAGTATTAATAATACAGAAAGATATATTATATAAGAATAAAATGATTAACTATATGATTATTAACAAAGAAATACTTTAAATATGTATAAATGAGTTAGAATACCTCATTTAAGATCATATTGGATTTTGATTATTCTACTACTTTATAACAAATAAAAACAAACACTTTTGAAGATTATATTAAAAATTATAAATGATAAATTAAGTAAAAAGAAATAATGAATTTAAAATTAAATGTAATAAGATTTAAATAAAACACAAATAAACTTAAAGTTCAATAAAAAATGAAGATAATTTAATGAAAAATGATTTGTTAATATAAAATGGAATTTCTTTAATCAAATTTAATATAAGGTTATTAATATACTTAAAAACCAAATATTAGTTTTTATTAAAAATAAAAAGAAATAAAAAACCATTTAGATTATTCTAGTAATGATGTTATAATGTCTAAAAATTTACCAAATTCTATTGGATTAAATGGTTGAATAATTCCATAATATGGATTCATTGTAATCAACTGATATGCTGTTCTTGTTTGAGCAGCAAAAGCACATAAAGCAATCCAACAATTTAGATCACAAATTGTACTACCATGAGCAAAAAGACGATGTAATACAATGGCAGTTCTTTGATTAACAAAGAAACCAAGAATTCTCAGTGCTGGAATAATTTCATGAGGTTCCATAGTTCCAGACCTATTTGTGTCACATTGAATAAAAACGTTATAACATATTTCTAAAAATTTATGCATTCCCATATATTCATAGAATGAAATTCTACCATTGAAATCAACATCAAATATTCTCATTAATCTTAATGCAGTTTGTGGAGTTAAAGTAATTCCACCTGGGAATTGTGCCATCATCAATTCATTTATTTCAATTGTTCCAGATCGATCAGTGTCAACACTTAAAAACCACATATAAACAGAATTAAATTGTGTAACACTAACAGACTGAACTAAATTCCACCACCAATTATTTCTTAACATTGGATCTAACATAATTTGACATTGAACACGACTATTCATCCATGAATTAGATGATGGAACTAAATTCCAAAGACAAAGTGCTGATACTGGTACTGATGTAACCATTCCAGGAGTATTAGTAATTACAGGAACTCCTACTTGTACAGAACCCATTGGTTGGATTGGACATATTCCATTCATAGGATATCCACTTAAATTCATACCACCTACAGGATAACCATACATGATTCTTTCAAATGATAAATAAAATATTTCTAAGTTTGTTTCTATTGGTTAGTCCTAAAGAAAATATCTTTTTTATTATAGTTTTTTAATAATTTTAAATTACAATTAAAAAACTTAATTCATTTGAAACCTTTTAAGTTCTCATAACTTGTTCTGAGTTGTTTCGTTTTAATTCATTTCATTAAATTTCTTAATTATTTTTTTTTTGTTTCTTTTTCATTGTTTTAAAAAGAAGTGAATATTATCATTTTTCTGTTATTTCTATTGATTATCATTGATTATTTTAATGCACAATAATAACATTCTTTTTATTATCAAACAATTTAATTCTTTTTTGAAAAAGAGTTATTAAATTTCACATGATTTAAATTTGATAAATTTTAAGTTAATTTCTTTAATGGAATTATATTTGTTTTTAACTCTTTATAACCAACTTATTTATATGAATTAAACAAATATTAAATGATTTTTAATTTTCTATCAAACAAACTTTTTTAATGGAAGTTTAATTTATTTTTCATAATCAAAAAAAAAAAGAAAAAAATAAAATATTAGAAAAAAAGCAAAAACTAAAACTAAAAAATAGTATTGAAAATGCAACAACAAATTCAAAATTTAAATGAATTTATAAATAAATTAGAAAATAGAAGAGATAATGAAACTATTGGATGTACGACAAATAAAATAATATTATTACTTAAAGATTTTATTAAAACATTTCAAGAAAGTTATTTTGAATTAAAAAACACAATAAATTTACTTCAAAGTCAAATAACAAAAAATCTTCAATTAGAAGAAAAAGAAAAACATTCAGAAGAGTTAAAAGAAGAAATAGATAATTCAAGTGGTTTACCTTTAACATCTATAACTACTCTTATGGAATGGAATAATGGTAAAAAAGCACATGTTTTATATAATGGATCAATTCCAACACCAAAAACATTTAATGAAATAGTTAGTGGACATAGAAATGTTAGTATTATTATAAAAACAAAAGATGATTCAATATTTGGATGTTATAGTTCTAAATTACGTTCACCAATATCTCTAAGAGATAATGATTTTGATGTTATGAATGATAATGAATTTTATGTATTTACTTTACGTAATCATTGTGGAATTCATCCAATGAAATTTACTAAAAAAGACAATGAATATACTCTTGCTCGATTTGCATCATCTAATGAAACAATGATTGTTGAAGCAGAGTCTTGTTTTAAATTAGCAAGTGAAAAAGGTGTATCTTCAATTTCTAAGTATTTTTCTCAAGAATATAATAATGTACCTTCTTGTTCTACTCAACTTTTTGGTAAATGTTTTGGAGAAGATACATTTACAGTTCAATCACTACATGTTATAGAATGGAAGTAATTCATTAAATTCTTTTATTAAATGTTTTCATTTAGAAAATAATTAAATTTAATTTATTCTTTTTTCTTTAAAAAAATATTTGTGTTTTTAATTACAAAAAAAATTGAAATTAAATATTTTTTCTTGATTAAATTATTTATTTAAGTCTTTCTATAGACTCTATATAATAGATATCATTAGATAATCCACATAAATTATTGTCTGATGAAATTCTGAAATATCCTTGTTCTCCCCAATATGGTCCCCAACTATTTCTAACAATAAAGTATTTACCATTATTCTTATCAATACCATATCCAACAATAACTACAGCAATTGTTGATTTGTCAGAACGACATTTTTTATCATTATAAATACCACCATGATATAAAAGGAATGATGAACGTGATGCATCCATTGCTGATCCAACAGGTCCATATGATAATATTTCTGAACGAACTTTTTCATCATCTCCTTTAGTATCACTATGAGTATATTTTTTAACTTTCATAACTTTTTGATTTTGTAAACAATGTTGTTCAAATGGTTTATAAGGGAAACTTGACTCAGATTGCATTCCATTATCTTGTGCATATTTTAATGCACCTCCAATAGATCCTCCTTCACATCCTCTACATTCACTAGGATCATAACAACATGAAACAATTTCTGCTGTAGAAAGTGCATAATTACTAGGACTAAGATCATCATATGATAATAAAACAGCAGTTTCCATTAGTGCAACAGAACTAAAAGCATAACATGAACCACAATTCCCTTGATCTTTAACTGGAGTCATATAACTTTTTCCTTGAATATTTCGATAGTCAATAGCTTCAACCATTTCTCTTTTTGAAGGTTTATATTGTTCAAGATCAGATTTGTCTATATGAATTCCTTGTGCAATAGCCACACTTTCTTCACGAGTAAGAATAGCAAAGGGACCTTCATTGGATAACGTAAAACCTAAATTTTGTTTGTTCATTTCATTAACATATTTAGTGTTTTCAATAAAAACAGCTCTTCTTCTTAAATATTCAATTGGACTAAATGCTTTTTTATGAAGACTAATCCATTCTTTAAATGAAATTGCATTTATTTCACATAAAAGAAATACGAGGAACAAAAACATGAAAAATAATTATAAAAAGATCTTTCGGTTCTTTCTTCTTGATTTTTCTTTATCTTTTGAAAATGTCTCTTCATTTTTTTTTCTTTTCATTTTATTATTTTTATTATATAACAATCATTATATTTCTAAATCTCAATCTCAGAAAAATATATTCGAAAATTTTAAAAACATGTTCTACTTAAAAGACTTAATAATGTAATATATAACAAAAATGATTCTATAAATAGAATATTTAATTATTAAAATGAAATAGTTATAACACAAATAAAATAAATACAACATTTCTTCTACATAAATTAATAAAAAAACAATTTAAAATTTACAAAAAAATTAAACAAATCAAAAAATATTAAAAAAAAAGAAGAAAATAAAATAAAAGAAAAATTGAATTAAAATGAATTTATTTTGAAATAGTTTTTACTTTAGCAATAACTTCGTCCAAATTTAATTCACCAGCATCAGTAGCTTGAATTTCAGCTGAAAGCCCAACAAGAGCTTGTTTAATAGTAGCTTTAGTAGCAGAGTATAACATCTTTTCTCTAATCTTGCATCCTTCTGGAGTCCATAAGTAGAAGATAATCTTTTGTCTTAATCCTTCTGGAGTGTCATATTCAAGATCATAAACAGCATATCTTGCTGACTTTTCTGGAAGATCCTTAAGGAAGTCATCATATGTTGCATTCTTTTCAGCAGTCTTTTCAACAACAACTTCAGTCATACCGTCATTCATTTTAAAGACAATGTATCTATACTTATGAGATAATTTAAAATCATTGTAAACACTAGTGACTTCATCTGCAAGTTGAATTCCAGCCATTCTTCAAGTAATGTTTTTTTTAAGTTGACCTAACCCTTAAATACTCATTTCTTTTGATCTTGAAGAGTTGAACTAATATTTTCGCCGTCCATTATTTTTCTTTCTTCTTTTTTAAAAATCCTTGTAAATTCCCATTTTATTACTTTATTTCCCTTTATCTTTTTTCTTTTTTTTTAAATATATTTAGAATCCTTTTTTTTTAGTTTATTTCTAGTTATATCATTTTATTTAAACTACTTGAACTTTTCTTCATTTCTTGAACTTCTTTCTCATTCTTTCTTATTCATTTTCTTCTTTTTAAAATATTTTTTCTTTCTTTTTAAAAACAATTTTTATTATCTGTTTTTGAATTGATATTTTTTGGGTAAATTGTCTTTTCTTTTTGTATTTGGTGTTTTTTATCTTCTTCTTATTGACCTTGTCTGATTGGATTATTTGAAAATTTTGATTTAAAAATGTGATTTGCATCATTACTTACTTCTTTGTTAATCTAATTGAAAACAATGATTTAACTTACTTGATTTATTTGATAGAAATGCAAAATAATATACAAAATGTCTTATATTTATTATTTTTATGAATTAATTTAAACAATTATTTGTCGTGTATGATAATCAACATCAGCAGTTGTTTTTTCTTATTTTAATTACTTTATTTATTATGTCTTGTTTATTCTATTAACTATAATTAATTTGGTTATAAATTTTGAAAATTAAATATATAATTTAAATCATAATTCCTTATTTATAATTAGTATTTGTATGAATGAATAACAAATATTTTTATCAAAGAATTATTAATTTTTTAAGTTTTAAATAAAATATAAATAATAACAACATTAAATGAAAAATTATTATTATTTCTTGTAATAGAAAAGTTCATTTCTTCAAAATTTCTTTCGGCAAAAATCAAATTTATGGAAAGAAATGCAAAAAAAAAATATTAAATATGGTTATAAAAAAAAGAAAAAATGAAAGAACAAAAATTAATAAATACGAAGAAAAAACGAAAAAACGAAAAGTCAAAAACAATGAACTGATACGTTTAAATATTTTTAACTAAGAACTAACTGTTCACTTAATACTACATGTCATCGAATGACTTATTATCTGGTTATTATCAACGATCTTTTTATACACAAACAAATAATATTTCCTTCAATGTTCCTTCATTTACACCATTATTAATTCCAATCTTTCATGTAACATCATTAACTTCTCCAATACCTAGTTGTGATGATACAATGGAAGACTCTTCAACAGATACATTAAGTATACATGAAATTGATGACTTTAAATTAACACATCAACTCATTAATCAGATAATCAAATGCACAAAATCAGAAGAAGACAATTCTTATGAACTTCAACCACAACTTGAAGTAAAAGTAAAAGAAAAAATAAATGAAACTTCAAGTGCTAGTTATGTTACACCATATATTGCACAAAATGATTCAACATTAGAAGAATTAGAAAAAGAAATTCACTCTGATTTAATCAAAAAATATGAACGTAAAGAAAAAAAGAGATTTCATCCTAAAAAATCTTCGTCTAAAAATCTTTTCGAATCACCAGATAAACGTAAAACAATGATGAGAAAACGTAGAAAAAATTATAAACAAGAAGAACATAATCGATGGATATTAGACTCTCTTAAAATTCTTATAGGATTTGTAATCATTTTATTATGTTGTGTATTAATTTGGAAAAGTCATACAGAAATGATTGTAATGTAAATATACTTACTTACTTTTTTTTTTATTTCTTTTGTTTTTACAAAAATGAATTGTTTTAAAGTTTTTTAAAAATTAATTAATTGCATTTTCCAACATTGAGTACTCCAAGATATAATAATAACAATGTCAATAATAACACTGCAAGACATATAATTGGGCAAATTATCCATATACTTATTTTGATCCACAATTTTTTTGTTATCCAAGGGTTTTGATGTGCAAATAATCCAAAAGCACAAATTGCTCCTCCAATAAAACCAAAGACATGTGCTGAATAATCTATTCCAGGTGCAAAACTAAATACAAAGATAATTATTATTGATATCATTAATCTTCCAATAAGACTTAACCATACTCTGTTTTCAAATTTTTTTTTGTTGATTATAATATCAACAACAAATCCTCCAAATATTCCAAGCAACGAACCTGAAGCTCCAACTCCAATACTTGTTGGTTGACAAATAATAGAAAAACAATTCCCAATAATACCACTAACAAAATAAACAATCAAAAATCTGAATGAATTCCATCTACGTTCTATAATCATCCCAAGTCTTAATTGCATTGTTAAATTACAAAGTAAATGAATAATTCCTCCATGAAGAAAAATAGGGGTTATTAATCTCCATAATTGATAATTACATTTAATCTCATAGTCATTCTTCGCTCCTAAAGTGTTCATTGCTTTTGATGTTGGTCCTAACATCCAATTAATTGATGGTTTCTCAAAGCCATCTAATGAAATTTCTACAATTAACATAATAATTTGAACAATTGATAACATAAAACTTGCTGAAAATAGTGCTAAACAATACCTATGTGAATTTGCTGGTGAACATGGTGGTGGAATAAAACATGGACAACATGAATATCCATAAAGCTTAAAATAATTCACAGGAATTGGCACTTCTAATTCTTGAGGATTTCCATCTACCCCATATAATTGGGCTTTAGCTGTTGAAGTAGGTGTTGGTTCTCTATCATCATCCATATCTTTGTAAACAACTCGAACCTCATGTCTCCCCTCTTTTTCATTACTCCAATCAAATGTATGTATATTGTTATGTGGTGGAGAATGCATTCTTTTTTCTTTTCAAAAAAACCAGTTTTTATTTTCATTTTCTCTTCTTACAGGAGATTTCCTAACTTTTCAGGATATTAAGTTAACTTTTCATTTAAAAAAATAGTAATTGTTCATGACTTTATTAAATGAAAAGACAATTTGATGAATAAATTAATAAAATTTTATTGTCTTCATTTCATCCAGAAGAATTATATCAATTCTTTGTCTATAAACGAGAAAGTTTCATTACACATATCATTTTCTATTTTTTAATTTACACAATAATAAAATAACTCTCCTTGTAGTGCTAACATAAATTTAAATATGTTGAACATTAAAATAAATATTCAACAATAATAAACAAAACAATTACGCAACATAAACCATTTAATATTAAATAACTAAATAAAAATCAATTTGTGATAAAAGAAAAGAAGAGGTTTAATAAGATTGAAGAAAATGATAAAACGATATTACTGTTTAATTAATGAAATAATTTAATTCTCTCATACCAATATTTTATTATAAGTATTTAAAAGTACTACAACTCATAAGAATAAATACTTAAATAATAAAACATGATAAATTAAAAGCAATTTCAATTGATAAGTGTCAATTAAATAAATATCCACTACCAAGTTATATTCTTCATCTACAAACATCTCTTTTTTTTCTCAAGAAAAAGGGTTTGTAATGACTTTGATATGTTCAGATGAAATTTTTAAATGAAAAAACAAAAAAACTAAAAAGTAGTCATTAAAATGAACAGACAATCACATCTCATCCTGAAAAATATTCAAAAAGGAAATAATCCTATTATTGTTCACACCCCATTCAGAATGACTGGCACTTTTGATGGGGTTATTTCATTTGATCATAATCGTTTTCTATTTAATGGAAATGCAAAAGTCATTGATGAAAACGCAATGGATATGGAATTAAAAGATGAATTAGACAAAGTAATTGACCAAGAAGAACAAAAAATAACTCAACAACAAGAAAAACAATTAAAAGAGGTTGAAGAAGAAAAGGTAATAAAGAAACAAAATGAAGAGACAAAAAAAATAACTCCTACTAAAGAACTAAATGATGAGATCGTTGTTTCATCAGAAGGAGAAGAGAGTAATGAAACAATTGTGAGAACTACACCACGAGTAATTTCTATTCACCAAAGACTCTTAAATGAAAAAAAACCAAGAATTTCATCAATAGTCAAAGAATCTTCTAATTCATTACCTAAAAAGGAAAGTAAAAATGTAAGTGTTCAAACAGAAATGGAGTCATTACAAAGTAAAGAACTAAAACAAAATGATGAACAGACAAAAGAAGTCAAACCAGCAAAAGAAATTAAAGCTACTGAAGTGATTATTAATATTAACAAAGACAATAAACAACCAGAAGTAAAAGAAGAAAATAAAAAAACTACGTTTGATGCAATTGCTAGTGCAACAGACAATTTCCTAGAATCGTTGTTATGTCTAGAGTGTAGCTTCGATGATTAACATCTTGTGTTAGCTTTAAATGATTTTATGTTATTTAAAACAAAAATAAAGGTTTAAAAAAGGAAAAAAGCAAAAATCATAAAAAAGAATAAAATTGAAACAATCTTGAAAATCATTTATAATATTAAATAAGTCAACAATGTTACAACTAATTGTATGGTTAATAATTGTAACGATGAGTGTTGCTGTAGAGCAGTGTGGAAAAGTTTGTTCAAATCAAATTTTATTAACCGAAAATAATATCATTACATCTATATTTTATTGATATGAAAAGACATATTTTATGTTCGATATTTAGGTAAATAAAATTTTTAAATGAGAAAATAATGTTAACTCAATAGGTTTGTGAACCGCAATGTGAGTATCTTCACTGCTTTGGGAAACAATGTAAGTGCCGTATGGTTCATCTCGAATATCTTCTCTCTACAATCGAAAAGAAAATGAAACGATTGGAAGCTATTGAAAGAACATTAAACAAAGAAGTTGAAAATGATATGAAGGATATGTCAATTTTGGTTGGTATTAAAGACAGAAAATTATTAATGTGTAAAATGAGAACAATTAGAAAGAATTTGAGAAAAATTGCAATGTTAAAAGTTAAGTTAAACGCTCAAATGAGAAAAGGACTTAATATGATTTCATATGATAATCAAGCAAGACTAATCAGATGTTTATCACTTGAGCACCGTGTTATTATCAGATATAGACATATTGTGATTAAAGAAGAGTCTTCATACATTCCAACAACATCTTCTAGTTCGCCAGTACATAGTTCAAGTGTTCCAGTTCATAGTTCTAGTCATCCAGTACGAAGTTCAAGTATACCAATAAGAAGTTCAAGCACACCAGTAAAAAGTTCCAGTCATCCAGTTCACAGTTCAAGCACACCAGTAAAAAGTTCAAGTGTACCAATACATAGTTCCAGTCATCCAGTGCATAGCTCAAGCACACCAGTTCAAAGTTCTAGTCATCCAGTGCATAGTTCTAGTCATCCAGTGCATAGTTCTAGTCATCCAGTTCACAGCTCAAGTGTACCAGTTCACAGCTCAAGTCATCCAGTACATAGTTCAAGTGTACCAGTGCATAGTTCCAGTCATCCAGTTCACAGTTCAAGTGTACCAGTGCATAGTTCTAGTCATCCAGTTCACAGCTCAAGCACACCAGTTCAAAGTTCCAGTCATCCAGTTCACAGTTCAAGTGTACCAGTGCATAGTTCAAGCACACCAGTTCAAAGTTCTAGTCATCCAGTACATAGTTCTAGTCATCCAGTTCAAAGTTCCAGTCATCCAGTTCACAGTTCAAGTGTACCAGTGCATAGTTCAAGTGTACCAGTGCATAGTTCAAGTGTACCAGTGCATAGTTCCAGTCATCCAGTTCACAGTTCAAGTGTACCAGTGCATAGTTCTAGTCATCCAGTTCACAGCTCAAGCACACCAGTTCAAAGTTCTAGTCATCCAGTTCACAGCTCAAGTGTACCAGTTCAAAGTTCAAGCACACCAGTACATAGTTCTAGTTCACCTAAACATGGCTCAAGTTCTGTTCCTAAGTTTGATTCATCTGAACCAAAGAAATGCCCACCTGAAAAGAAAGATGTTTTTGAAAAGTACAAAGAAAAGTGCAACACCCAAAAGAAAGATGTTTTTGAAAAGTACAAAGAAAAATGTGATACTCAAAAGAAAGATGTTTTCGCTCAATACCGTGAAAAATGTGTTAAAAAGCGTGATGAATTTGGTGTGTTGAGAAATAAATGTGATTTACCTAAAAAAGAAGCTCCTGAAATTAAGATTTGGAAGAAAGAGCGTTGCCCAAGAAATTCTGATGAATTAGCTAATGCATCACCAGAAACCAAGCTACGATGTAAAAACATCAAATTTTAAAAGGTAACTATGTTGTTCGATTCCAAAATGTTTTTGAATTTATAAAAAATTGGTTTAGTTTTTATTATTTAAGAAAACGTCAATTAAGATGTAATAAATGATAAAGTCGTTGAAGTTTTTGCTTCTTATATTCTTTTTTTGCTTTTTTTGTCAAATCAATGAGTTTAGCAATTGTTTGGTCCAGTTGAGATTGATTAAAATTGAAATAAGTGTCTTTTGTTTTATTTAAACATTTTTTTATTTGTTTTAAACAATTTAATTTATATTTATATGATTCATAAATAAGTTCAGATTGTATTACATGTAATTTTCTTTTAACTTCTGGTTCAAATAATAATTCAAGTTCATAATTTTGATGAGAATTGTAATTTGAAGGGAGTCTTGGTGTTGTTGTTGGTATGTTTATTCTCAAAAATTGAGTTAAACTAACTGGGGTGATTGTTTCTTGTTCTTGAGATAGATTTATTGTTGATGTCTCACTAATTTCTTTTTTGATTAATGGTTGTGTAGTAATAGGGATTTGTTCAATTAATTCAGGGATAAAATGTCTATCTTCTAGCAAAGAGTTTTCGCTATAATATGTAGGACCATTCATAGTCAGTTTATTTATTTTTCGTAAAAGGGTCATTCATATATTACTTTCTTTTCATCTCAAAAAAGTTAATAATCTTAAATAAGTAAAAAAGAAGGAATGGAAAGAACGATACTTAAATACCTTCAACTACCATCAAATGAAGGAAAAATAATTGGATTGTTTGTATTAACAAAGAGGTATGAATTTATTATGAAGAGGAATAAAGGTAAAACATTATTGTCTTTTAGTAGTGAATTTATTCAGTATTACAAAGCAATTGGTCCGACATTTTTCTGTAATTATATTGAACTTCTTGAAACCCAAAATGAGAATGAACCAACTTCAGAAATGTTAATAACATTATTACAACTGTTTATTCATTCAGATGAAGTAATTAATCATTCAATGAGTTATCCAATTACATTATCCTTAGTTTCAAGAATTTTTAATGAACCTTCATTACAACAATCATTACCAACAGTCTTAGTAATTCTTGGTGCATTATTTCATAATCCACAAATCAAAAAATCTAAAAAAATTAAAGAAATTCTTCCCAATATCTATTCAAAATTAGTTTTATGTGAAGCCATTCATTGGTTCAGTCAAATTATTACTATTCCAGAATACTGTACTAAATTTGCTCAATGTATTTCTAAAACCCCACAAATTGTTGTTGTTAAATTAATTCCTTGGATCAAAGTATCATCCATTAATTTAACAACAAAACAATGGCTTCTTTCTTTTTGTTGTAAATTATTATCAAATAAATTAAGCGAAAATGATACAATTCAAATTACTAGTGTTGTATCACAATGTATTGATTCATCAAAAGATATTCTTTCTATTAGACCATTAGAATCTATTAAAATTCTTATTTCCCGACTTAGTATAGAAGTTAGATCAAATCTTTCACTAAATTCAAAAAGGTTATATGAAACTAGTCAAATTGTTGAATCTCTTATTATTATTTTAAATGATTTCATTCGATTTAATGAAGGTGATGAAATTGAGAATAATATTATTATACATTCAAGAGTAGAAATAGATCAACTTGCTAATATTTATTATCCAATGCTTCCAGTTCTTTATGATTTACAAACGGATGTTATTAGTTGGTTGCAAGAATGTATTTTAGAAGAGTCAACTATTAATGATATTATTTTAAATGAATCAAAGAGACAATTCCTTGTTCATCTATTTCAATTAGTTCTAACTGGTGCAGTGTTAGTTCTTGATATAAAGAAGAAAAACGAATTTGAACTAATTTTACCTCTATTAGAAGTTTTTAAAAAAAAGGATGATGATTTTAAAATGTTATGGAATGCATGGGAAACATTTAACGATGTAATTATTGAAAATAATTAAATTAATTATCAATTTCATGTTCATTTAATACATCATGATCATCATTATAATCTAAATGAACAAATGCACGATCAACATTGGGATGTTTTTCTAATTTTGTTTGTAAAGACTCACCAATGTCATGAGCTTCCATCAATGTCATATTTTCTTCCAAGATGATATCTACTTCAACCATATATCCCATTGATAAATGAAATGCACGAACAGTGTCTATTGCCTTGATTCTTGGATCATGATTCCAACACGTAACAATGATTTGAGAAATAAATTCTTGTGGTGCTGCTTTACCTGACATAATAGAAAGATATTCTAATAACGTCATAAACCAATTTAACATAATATAAAATGATAATACAATTCCACCAACAGCATCTAACCACCAAAAATAATAATATCCAACGATTGACATACACATACCAAATGTATTCGTTAAAATATCATTTCTATGATCATCAGCTAATGCTCCTGCAGCAGGATTATTTACTGTTCTACAATATAAATATAAACAACATTTGAGGAATATTGTTGCACCAATTACACAGATAGGAAACATAGACATTTCAAAGTCTGAACTTCCAGACAATAAAGTTTGACCTGCATTTGTTAATAATTGAATTGTTGCTGTAAACATCGCTGTAGCAAAAACAATAATACCTAAAGGTTCCATTCTCTTTTTACCAATTGGATATTTAATTGGATTAGGTTTTTTCATAAGTAATGCAGTAATAAACATAACAGCTCCAGAAACAATATCAAGGCATGAATCTAAAGCACTTGCAATAACAGTTAATGACCCTGAAACAATAGCAGCAACAATTTTGACAATACATAAACACAAATTAACAATGAAACTTCCATAAATTGCTATTTTTGTTCTCCAATCAGTAATATCATCTTTATCATCTACTGGTACTTCAAAGAGAGAATCAACAAATTTATTTTGTTTTTCATAAAATTTCTTTAATTTCTTATTTTGTTTAGTCATTGGTTTTGAAAATTTATCTTTTTCTATTTTCCAACTATCATCTATAGGATGATACTCATTTGTCTTATATGGCTGCATCTCAATTTCTTTGTCAGGAATAATTTCTAAGTCTTCACTATTCTCTCGTTGCATCATTCAACTCCAGAATGTTAGTTCGTTTCATTTGAGTATTAATTCCTCCTTTTGTTTTATATAACAGATTTAACGAAATTATTGAAAAACCTAACACAACAATTTGTTATGAGAAAAATCAGAAAATAGCCATTTTTCTGTATAAAACAACTTGTTGAATGAATGTCAATTCCTTGAATGAACTTAAAGAACTAAATTCTCAACTTTTTTATTAAGAATGTCTGACCCACAACCATCTCCTTTGTTCTTTCAAAATTTTCTCAAAAAAGTACTTGAGTTGTTAACTACGTCAACTGTTTCATTACAAATTAACATTGAGGATTACTACCATTATTTATCTACACAAATTCCAATTCTTCGTTGGGTTGAATTAGAATATTGTATTAAATATCCTTTAAAAATTCTCCAAATAGATCAACAACATATGCCATCGTTTCACTTTCCCAGAATGGGTGAATGTAAAGCGTACATCTCTTTTATTGATAAATTGCCAGAGTCACAACGTACTTTATTAATAAAAAAGATATCTCAATTACCAATGTCAATTCATGTCCCTGCGTTAGTGGTTGTTGGAAATGAAGTAATTCCTGATTCAATCTCTTGGAAAACACTTTGTGAAACAATTTCGGTTTATGAACTTCCAACACAAAATTGTAAAACAATCATATCTCATCTTCGCAAATTCATCGAAGGAAATATACCACCCATTACTGGTCCAGTGACATTAACCCAAGCTTTAATTCAACAAGGTGTTGAACCGAAAAGTGCTATTTGGGAGCTTTTTAAACAAAATTCAAATAAAGCCCAAATTTCATTAGAAAAAAGTATCAAATTTCCTGAATGTAAAAATCCTTCTGAGCAACAAGATAGGTCTGAAACTGTTGAAAGATCTGTAGAAACACCAAATAGGTTTGACAATGGGTTTACTGCACAAAGATCTGACTTTCCTACAAAAGAAAAAATACAAAGAGAACCACAAAGAGAAATAAGAGACGTAATTCGAGAAGCAATTAACTCAAGAGAAGTACAAAAAGAATCAATACCACAAGAAAGGTTAAGTATTAGAGAACCATTTCAACAAAGAAATTTAGTTGATGTTCAAAAACAATCACTTCAACAACACATACCTGAAGTATTTACTGAATATCAAACAAATAGAAATAGGAGAGATTCTATATCATATACTAATTCTTACACAAATGAACTTATTCCTTTTCTCAGAAGAGATAGTTTTGGTCAATATCCAACCCAAAGAACTTTTAGAAGCACAAGTGGTTATACTCAGAATAAACCATTAGATGTTAGTACTTCTATGGAACATTTTGATTCATTACTTAATGTAAAGAAAAGAGATCTTCAAGCCAATGAAACTGGGCAACTAACACCATTGGATTATGATAATGTTATTGATGTGTTAAATGAACAACCAAAACTGAATTTACTATTTGACTGATGTATAGAAGTGGTTCTTTACTATTTTTATTTTATATACAATACTTTCATTTATTATTTTCTTTTCAGTTAATATGTTATAATTCATTGTATATAATTATCAATGAAATTTCAGTTTTTATATAGATTCTAAAAATAAAAAATTCAATTAATTCTATTAAACAATACAAATTTTTATTAAATACTCATTTCTAATATTTTATACCATAGCACTTACTCTATTCTTTCATTCATATTTTCTTTGTTCATTAAGAAAGAAATAAAAGATAATAAAATATTTTTATTGTTATATAAATAATGATTTTGTATTGATTCATTGGATAATATTCTAATAAAATATTTTAAGAATTTATTTTCATTATTATTGTTCCAATAAGATTCGTTATTAATAATATCAGAATTTATTAACTAGAAAAATATGATGCATTTGATTCTTGCAAAGTATATTAAAATAATAATAGATTCATTAAGTATATTCCTATTCTATATAACCATCAGAAGACTCATTAAATATTAAAACTAAAATGATACTTGTATTACAAAAACAATTCTGTCAAGAAAGAATATTTCATTTCTCAATGCAAAAAAAAATAATTAAGTGGTTATAAACATAATTAAACAAAAAGTTTATTGTAAATATTAAAATCAAATGTATATTGTTTTTTTATTAAGATGAAGATGATTATATTTCATTTGAAAGACATCTACTATTTATTAGACAGCTTATAAACAGAGTGATATACTTTCTATTACTTCATATAGTATCTAACTCAGTTAGTAACATTGCAATTCCTTTTTATAATCGTTTGTCTTGGAATTTTCATGAAGAAGATGAATGTATTTATTTTAATAACATAATGATTTAATATTGGTATTAGATTATAACTAAGTGGCAAATGAATAAACATTTCGTTTCAAACTATAGAAAATAATTTCAAAGATTTTTAAAATATTTTAATGTTAATTTGTTTTAACTTGTTAACTTTTCTCTTGCAATACTGCATGTTTATTTATTCAAAGTTATAAAATAAAATATGGATTTAGTTATAAGTTGATATTGTTAATTATGCACTTCATTTAATTTACATTTCTTAAATTTGCTAACAATCTATCTTGGCTTTTCTTCAATACTATAGTTGATGTAGTATTTAATACAATTTCTTATATAGTACCGTTACTGCTTTTCAGTCGCTTGTTTATTTTTATCATTTTCATAAAATTTATTTATCTCTATAAAATTGAATAGCTCTTTTAATATATTTAATGGTTTGCATCTTTATGGGTTTTAGTATTTTAAATTTGCCTATTATTTTTATTTCATCGTCTTCACAACTTTCTTCCTTCTGTTATTCACCGAATTAAAAACTTTATGATTATTCTATAATTGTTTTTTTTTTTACTTTTTGCTCGGTTTATTTGCACCTTCCAAACTAGTACATTATTTTTACTATTCACCTTCTTATTTATCTTCTTTTGGAATATGTAATAGCAATTTTTAACTTCATTAAATTATCTAGATAGACCTAAACAGTTACCAAACACATTTTTTTTGGTATTTTCATGATAAAACATCTTTCAAAATACAAAACAACCACAGTAGACAAATGTTAATTTATATTATAATTATAATTAAATAATATTATATTTTTTTGTACCTCTTATATAGAATCTTCTACTTTTAATGTTTGAAGCACCCAAATTGTCAAACAATATTTATAGAAACCTAGTCATTCAGCGATAGAAAGAATTTATACAACAGAATAAAAAAAAAGATTTCGAGAAGAGTCGAAACAGACAAACAAATCTGTCATTTTTTAAAATAGATAAGACAATAATGACTTGAGAAAACCAATTAAAAAAAGTATCTTCTAAACTTAAATTTTGAAATAAAAATATAAATATATTTTGAGATTAGCATTCTGAGATATTTTAATGACCACACACACTTCAACTGAGTCCTGCTTGATAATACAACCAAAAGATAGGATTATTACTGTTGAAGATTGGAATGGATTGAGAAGTTGTACTTACTATTTTTGGGCTTCTGTTAAAGATACTTTCTTTTTTGTAAAAAGATTAGTACTATCCTTCAAACACCTTTTGCAAGCATTGAAAACTTTCTTTACTAGTCCAATTATTTGTTGTTTTATATTTATGATTCTTTGTGGATTACTTAATGGCTTATCAATTTCTTTTGCACAAGAATTTCAAAGACAATGGTATAGATCACATCCAACAATTCATTTTAAAGAATTTGTTTTAGATGATCTTCTTTTTTCTGTCTTTTCCTTTAGAGATTTGATTGGATTTGCAGATAAATATCTTGGTTTTCTTGTTGTAGTAATGGTATTTAGATTCTTTTTATGTAAAGGAAGACTAATAGTCTTAAGACGGTTTGTTACCTTGATGGGAGTAATGTTCTTAATGAGAATAATTTGTGTTTATATGACACTATTAAATGACCCTTCTATCAATTATTCAACAGCAACAGGAAATCCATTAGTTGAAAGTTTCCTTATTTCAGGAGGTATTCATGTATCAACAGTAGATAAAATGTTTTCAGGACATACTGGTTCAATAACATTAACTGGAATGTTTCTTATTTATTATCATGATCAATATCCTATCTTTCATTCTAAAAGACTTCATTACTCATTATCTTTAACATTTAAAATTATTGTTCTTTTATATGTTGCATGTGGTTTATGTTTATTTACAATAGTACGTATTCATTATACATCAGATGTATTTGTAGGACTTATTTTAGCTTCAACAATTTTTTGTCTCTATCATTCTTATATTCCACTTGCACAAACAAAAAATAATATTTTTAATTGTATTCTTTGTTGGATTGAGCAAGATGCAGATGATATTCCAAAAATTCAATTTATTAAACAAGAACCAATTCAAAATAATACAACATTATTAGAGTCAATTGAATTTGAATAAAAAAATATTTAAAGAATTAATTCCTTATTTTTATGGTTCTGTTTTGTTCATACAAAAATTTGATTCAAAACAGAGTTAAAAAAGAAATCAAATTATACAAGACGATTATTAATTCTAGTGGGTTTGAATTAAATTTCCAAATGGAATATATTTTGTAATTTCATCTGTAAATGCTTCTAATACTTTACTTTTTAATCCAAAAAACTCCATTAATGAAATAATACCATTTAAAATAGAAGTTGCCATTAAGATTTCAAGGTCTTTCATTTTATTCTTTAATTCTACTTGAATTGAATTATAATTTAAAACCATTTGATTGGGTTCTTCATAAATTTCCTTTTTAGTTTCTTTTAATCTTCTTTCTAATATAAGTTTCCATACTTCAATTTTTATTGGAATTTTACGTAATTTAGTAATAAGTTTTTGTCTAGAAGCAATTGCTATTTTATCACTTATGTCAATAATCCATGCTAATGTCTCATCATCATTTTCCTTTAAACAAACATCACTTAATTCAATAACAATTTTACTAAGTGTTTCAAATCTAGCTTGTTCTATTAACCACGTTTGATGAGCAAGTTGTTCTAGTGAATAACAGATAGAAATTCTTCCTCTTTGTGATTTAATTGTTTCATTGAATTTTTTTGAAGACATTGTATTAGGTTTATAAATCCATTCAACTTCATTAATAGCATTATTATTATTTGGTATTTTTCTTTTATTCTCTAGTGTTGGAGGAATATTTAAATAACAATTTACTTTATCAATATTCACTGTCTTAAATGCTGAAGCAATCCAATTAATACTTTGAGAAATACCTTTTTTTCCTATCTGAATTGAATAAGATAAAGAGTCAATTTTTGAACATACCTCATCAAATGAATATCCTTCATAAATGCTAATCCATTTATTAAACTCTCCATTGTTTTTATATAAATATTGACAAAACATTGGTGTTTTACTAAGAATTAATCCAAATTCAAACCAATCTTCAGGTAATGATAATAACCATGAACATCTATCAAAAAAAACTTTGGGACAATCAGATATCCAACTGTAAGCTAAACATGATTTTGCATTAATCAATAATTGTGCCATAAACCATCTAAAAGCTATAAAATAACGAGAATC
Organism: Entamoeba histolytica HM-1:IMSS; assembly: GCF_000208925.1. Classification (NCBI taxonomy): domain Eukaryota; phylum Evosea; order Mastigamoebida; family Endamoebidae; genus Entamoeba; species Entamoeba histolytica. The sequence goes on along the minus strand of NW_001914872.1, from coordinate 120,892 downwards.
TTTTTTTACCCTTAAATGACCTATGTTAGAAAGAAGGGATGAAGTAACGGATGGAGGTATATTGATGAAAGGACCATAAATAATTCCTTTATCTAAATCAACAGATATAACTCCTGGACGAATAATAGATTCATTTGATACTACTCCAATAAAATAAGAAGATAATGGAGTTATTTCATCTAATGTACAAGGAGCTTTACAAAATGAAGTATATTCAAATGGAACAATAAAATCTAATAGTTGTAATACTGCAAAAACAACTGTTGTAGTACATTTAGATGTTAAAATAATTCTTTTATTAATTAACAAAGCTAAAAAAAGTCCAATAAGTTGACTTGGACCAAGAGAATTAAGTAAAATTGAAGGAATATGTAAAGATGTATAAGAAGGTAATGATTGGTTATGAATGAAATAATAACAAAGATGATAATATGGTTGATTCATAGTAATTTGAAGAGTTGTATCCAGTTGATTATAAATAATATGATATTGATTTCCATCAAATATAGGATAAATACAATTTGATTTACTAACTTTAATAGTTGTATTTGGTATTATTCCTTTTCTCCATTTAAGAATTCCATTTTTAAATAATGACAATGATTGAATCTTTGTTGTATTTGTAATATAAACAGATGAATAAATTAATGTTTCTCCAACAATGCTTTGTGTTTGAATTGGGTATTTTTTTGTTAAAGAGTGTTGTGGAGTTAGCTTAATGTAAGTATTTCCTACACACTCATCATGGGTAGTACAAAATGATATAGTAAATCCATTTGGTACTTCATTAAAAGGACTATATAAAATAAGTATAACATGATTTTTTAATATTTTAATTAACATTTAAATTGAATCAAACATTTCATATAAAAATGCGTTATACCAATAATTTTCCATTGGAACAATAACTTTAAATACTTTTGTATTAATTCTAACAAGTGCATAATAATCTTCTTTTCTTTTATCAATAATACAATAATAAATTTGAAATCGAATAACACATTTTTCTTGTTTGTGACATAGTTCCATTGTTTCTTCCTTCTTAAAAACTTTAGTTCTTTTAATTTTTAATAATCTTATGTTTTTTTTAATTACTTTTATTATCTTTTATTACTTTTATTATCTTTTAACTTTCTTTGAGAATCATTCAAAAAACAAAATTATTACTTGAAAATAACAAATTTATTTAAAATTAAATAGCCTAACACCATAACACTGAAGACATTGTTGATTTGACTTCTTTTACCCATATTGGTAAAGACCATTGATATAATTCATCAAAGTCTGTTTGTAACTGATTTGTTGATATTTCATCAAATAATTTAGTGTTTAATAATTGTGCTTCAGATAATGAATAATCAGAAAGAATTGGTAATACTTTTTCAGAATGACTAATCAATATTTTTAATTTAGACTCTTGAAGATATTCTCTATAACTATCTTCATCCCATATTTTAAATGCATCTGGTAGTTCTAATGAAGAAACTGGTCGTTGAAGAATTTGTTTAAGAGAATCTAACGAATTTACTAAAGAATAAAGGAGATTAGTATTTCTGTTATGTAATAAACGATGAATAATTCTTCCTAACAACTGGAATAAATTAAAGTTATTTGATGTGAGTTGGTGTGGAGATGAATATAAAATAAATGTTGAAATTAATGCATTTGATGCAGATGGAGATAAATCTGTTGCAAAAAGAGATGTATTATAAAGAACTGCTGATACTGATGAAAGAAGAGCTGGTGGATAATCTGGATATAAATAAGGTAATAATAAATCAAAAATATTTGGTTGTGGAAATGATGTTTGAGATGTCTGTAATAATCCTTGCATAATAACCATTAAACTATTCTGATCTGTTGTTGTTAATAATGATAAATGGTTTAATAATAATGTTTGGTTACATTCTTTGAATGATAAATAAGTAATAAATAATGGTAAAGATACATTCTTCAATGGTCTGGATAACATTGCAGCAAAAGCATCTTGTGTTGATAATGAAAGAAATGATGTCTTAATTTGATTTTTAATAGTATCAGAATATAACAGTAATGTTAGTAATAATGAATATTCATCAGAATAATCAAATGAACATTTCATCAATTTAATTAAATATTGTGAAGAGAGAGATAATGAAAGTTGTGGTTGTTTATATAAAGGTTTAGATAAACAAAGAAATAACAATGGGTTATAATCTGGATATGAACTAATTACATATAATGTAATTGATTCAAGAATATTATTTGATAAAGATGGTAATACTAGTGGAAGTAATTTCATGATTAGAATGATATGATTTGAACTTTCATACCAGTCTCTTTTTTTAAAAGATGTTATAGCATCACTAATAAATTGAATACACTTGTTCCGTATAGACTCATGACTAATAAAATTTTGATATAATTCTATTTGTTCTTGTTCATCACATTTAATAGTAATTGATTCAATGGAATCAAATATTTCTTTGCTTTTACTCTGGTCATATTCTTCAATAATTTGATTGATGTTTTTAGATATTCCACTTCCCATACAAAACTTTCTCACAATCTTGAGATTTTTTCATGAAATTTTAAATATTGATTTTTTTCTCTAGAAAAGATACCACCTATTATTGTTTTATAAAACGAAAATAAACAAAATATTATATTTTTGTTATTAAACACAAAATTCTATTTAAACAATATAAACATTTTGAATCAATGAAATGAAAATTATTATCATTTTTTTAATGGAAATACCTTTTTATTTAAAATAATTAAATTAGAAGAAAATAAATAGTGAGAATTTAATATGTATTGAAGAAATAGATTAATCCATCCTATCATTAGTGAAATTTTCATATTTAAAAACCAAAAGAATATTCAAAAAAGATTTTTCAACTTTTAGTAGAGATTTATAATAACATTAATTAAAAAAGTAATAATAAAAAAATAAAAGATATTATTATGAAGTTAATTATTATCTATTAACACAAAAAATAAAATTGTTATTTATCTAATTTTACTTTCGTTTTTATTAAAAAGTAATAATAACTCAAAAACTATAATACAAACAAGATTAATTCATTTCAGATGAAATAATCAAAGAAGTAAGAATAATGGAAATGAACGGGAAAAAGTCGGATTATTAGATAAAAATAAAAGAAAACCTACAAATTTAAAAGTATTAAAAAAATATAAAAATAATAACATTATTTCATGCACCCCATTGTTATATTATTCTTGATTAGTATTTCTCTTGCAGAATGTGACAGTAATCAATATCTCAATAATAGAGGAGATTGCTTAGAATGTGATGGAGTATATCCTGGATGTAATAGTTGTGATTCTACTAAATGTACTTCTTGTAAACCAGGATATAAACAAATACCATCACAAGATGCAGCAGTTAATTGTGAATGTTTGTTAAATGTAATGAAAAATATTGTTATTTTAGTTTAATATTAAATTTCAATAGATTTAGATGGGTTTACTTCAGAAGAAAAAACAAGTTGTAATACTGGATTTATCCAAAATTCAAGTTCATGTGAGTGTTTGTTTTAATTAAATTAAAATATGAAAAATAAAATAATAGAATAGATTGCTTAAATTGTGTTACTGGTAGTTGTGATCCACAAAATAAATGTACAAATTGTTTACCTGATTATTTCTTAAAAGAAGGAAATTGTTATACTTGTTATAAATGTAAATCAGGAAAATGTGCCTCTATTACAGGATGTACAGAATGTGAAACAGGATATTATTCCAAAGATGGATTTTGTAATTGTTTGTTTATTTATTCTATCTTTGTTAATATTTTATATTCAAATTATTAGCTTGTGGAGCTTGTAAGTCTGATAAATGTGGTGATTCTGGTTGTACAGAATGTGAAGATGGATATTATTTAAAGGATGGATATTGTACTAGATGTGAGAATTGTGAAGGGGAATGTTCAAATAGTGAAGGATGTGCTATGTGTAAATTCCATTATTATGAAGATGAAGGAATGTGTTTGAGGTGTAGTCTTTCATGTAAAGAGGGATGTGATAAAACAGGATGTATTGATTCAAATTCTGCATCTCTTTCTTTTATTTCATTGGCGTTGATTCTCGTTTTTATCTCCTTCTTTTAAATGAAATTTGAATAACAAAACTATTCTTTGATTTTAATAATAAAAAAAAAAACAAAAGAAATTAATAACAATAATTAATAAATCAATAAACTAATCATGATTCAAATCACATATTTGATTTTGCATACGTTGTGTTCTTTTTAAAATTAATTCTTCTATCTTTTCATCAGAAACACCAATATCTAATTCAGAATGATTTCCTGATTCATCATCTGCTTTAAGAAGAAGTCTAGTAATTTGTTCAAAAGTAATTCTTTGGTCAGGCTCTTGTTTCCATGATTCACTAATAACTTCTTTTAATATTTGAGGCATAGTATCACCTAAAGGTAATCGTTTTCCACTTTCTACATAATTTTTAATTTCAAATATTGATTTAAAGTCTTTATAAGGTTCATCTTGGTAAAAAACTTCCCATGCAGATATACCAAAAGAATATACATCACTTGCAAAAGAATATCTATCAAAATAAGTTTCAGGAGCAGCATAAATTGGAGTACCCAAACCTTTGTCTTCATTATTATTTTTTTTCTTTACTACTCTTGAAGTACCAAAGTCAGTAATTTTTACACAACAAGCAGAGTCTGAGTATAATGAATTAACTAAGAGATTATCAGGTTTTAAATCTAAATGAAGAATATTATTTTCATGTAAGAATTCCATTCCTCTTGCAGTATCAAATAACATTTTTATCTTTAATTTATATGATAACTTTATAAAATCTTCTTTTTCTGTTCTTAAATATTCACCTAATGATCCTAAAACAAAATATTGAATGACCATTGTTACTTGAGGTAAATATGTAACTGATCCCATATAATTTGCAATGAATGGATTTCTTAATTTACTCATCATTTCACATTCTGCTATTACTTCTTGTTTTAATTCATTCATTTCTTCTTCTGTTAAATTTTGCCATTTAAATACTTTCACTGCAACTGGAACACTACGATAACTTCCTATATACACTTGACCCATAGCTCCTTCAGCAATAGGTTTTTCAGACATATTTAATTCATCCATATCAATATGAGTAGAAGATGCTGCATCTGTAGTAATAGTAAGATTATAATGATAATGTTTAGCAACATTTTTACAAAGTTTTTCCATTTGTCTTTGGTTATCTTGAGTCCAATCATTAAATGTTTTATCTTTTAATAATTCTGCAATAGTTTCAAGTGTAGATTTTGATTTACTAAACCAAACAGTATATGGAATTTTCATATCTCTAATTTTTGTAGTACAATGAAGTGTCATATAACTTGTAATAATTTTTGATGGAGAATGAGGTCTAATGATAAGAACTTGAGGTTCAAAATGAAAAACAAATTTAGGATTATTTGGTGTATGAAAAATAATCATCATATATTTATTTTTAGAATAATTTTTCACTTCAATTCTTTCAAATCTTGTATCTTCTATATCTGTTGTTCCATTTTCATTACCATAATCTAACTCATATGGAAATACTTTATATCTATTAATTTTTAAAGGTTCTTTATTTAATGATCCATTAATATAATAATGATATGTTGGTTGTTGTTGTTTAAATACTTCAATATCAGCTCTTTCATACCTTAACAAAACGAAAAATAATAATATGAATAATCCCATAATAAATAACAATCCTACTGAACTTCCTAATATTATTCCAATAATAGCTCCAGTAGAAATTCGTTTTGACATACATGACCCTGGATTATCTGGATCAGGAATATATCCACTAACACAATAACAAAATGAATCACAATTAACTCCACCATCACATTGTTCTTTTTTTGTTGTTCCATCACTAAGTGTTATAGTATCAATTATTCCATTACCACATTTTTCATATTTACATCTTTTATTTTCTGTTCTAAAAAATCCATTCTCTGTATCACATCTACATGTTTCCGTACAACCATCACTTCCTTGTGAACATTCATCTTTTGGTCCTAATTTCCCAGTAAGACAACTTGGATAAACACATAGATTATTACGTTGAATATAATCAGAATCATCACAATGACAATATGAATCACATCCATATGTTCCATATTTACATAAACCGTTATGATTTTCTACTTGCCATTGATTATTATAATAACATAATTTATGACAATCATCACCTCCAAATCCTGGATTGCAACGACATCTTCCTTCTTCAGTAACACAGATACCTTGACCTAATTTATGATTACAATCATGTGGACAAATAGCTCTAAAAACTACATCAATATCACTTCCTTTATCTTCAGTTAATACAGTAAAAAATCTTTCAGTTGTTTGAGATGATTCATCTCCACGAATTCTAACTTTAAACCCATTATTTCTACTTAATATATGACCAAAAGGTTTACCAATATAAAGTACTTTACAAGTATTATTTGCAGTATATTCTTGAAGATAATTAACTTTATCTGCAGCAGTACTATCAAGTAAAATAGAATAATCACCTTTAAAATTCATTCTAAACAATAAAAATTTCATTAATCTACATTGAGCACAATATGAATAATCATGAATTCCTCTTGCTTTTACAGGAAAATGAACAAATTCTTCTTTAGTTAAATCTGAAGCTAAAGAATCAGCAACTTCTTGAGTAAAAATATAATATGGATCAAAATATTTTCCATCCATTTGAGAAATTGTTAAAGACATTTCAGCATTTCCACAACCTTCAATAGATGTAAAAAGATAAATAAATTCATCACTTTTATTAGAATGTGATTTATAAGCAGGTACCATCATAGTAAAATTATATTCATCTTTATTCATTTGGTTATGAGCATAACAATGAGGATTTTGATCAAAAGAATTTGAATTTGTCATATCAAGAGAAAATATAACAGGTGCTTTATTTATTTTTTCAATTTCAGCAACAAATACAGCATTAGTAACTTGATTTAAATTAATTTTAAACCATTTTCCAAATCTATATTTTTGTTTATATTGACAAAAACTATAATCTACACTTGAATCATCGTTTAATGTAAAGATTATTTTTTCATTTAATTTTATCTCTTGAATATCTGATGGTAACCATCCTGTTTTTTGTATAACATTTGTTGTTTTCAAACATTCATCATTGTTTGGAATATATGCTTCTGTAACTGGTTTATATGGATTTACCCATTGACAATGTCTACAGGAATTATCTTGTTCATATCCAGCTAAGCAATGACTTGCACATGTATAACTAGTTAAACATGCAGGACATCCAGGAGAACATTGGAGTGCATTTCCAATTACAATGAACTGTATTATAATACTAATCATCCTGAAATAAAAATAAATTGATCAATTAATTTAAGATACCTTTTGATGAAAATTTTGGTACTTCTTTTTTTTTCTTTTGGTAAACTATCTCCTAGGGTAGTTCAACTCGCATTTTTCTCTTTCTCCTTGATGTTTGATTTAAATTCTTAATAAATTATTTTTATAAACAATTCCTACTAATAACCTATTTTCATTTTTATATTCTATTCGTTGGTTTATTAAAAGATTAATTCTTTTTTTGAAAGCTTTTCGTTTCAATTATGTCTTTTTTTCGTTAAACTGGAATGTAATTCATTACAGATTTGTTCTTGTGTGGTTTCGGTGGAGTTTACCACCATGTTTTTGTTTTATTGAATGAGTAATGTTTGTACAAATTCGTATAGTATTGAATTTTTGTTGAAAAATTCTATCTACATGTTTGATTATTTGATGTTGTTTTTTTGTATTTTATTTATAAAAATTAGAAATGCGTTAAAAAGGAAATAAATACAATAAACCCTTTTTTAAAAATAACTTATCAAAATATCATTTCAAAACTTATCGAAGTCTATAGAAAGACAAATATGAGACTAAAGATATTTCTCCTTATACATATAAATACCTCACATGTAGTTTTTTTTTAAATGAGTATAGTATCATTTGAATTATTATTAAGTCTTTAATTCAAAAAAATGGTGCAATGCTCTATTTATATTAAACAGTGGCATATATGAGTGAGTAGTACTGAAACATGTGTCTTATTATTATTTTAAAAATTAACTTATTATTCTTCTATGACGTTAATTGGTTTTTTTTATAGTTTTGTTTTGTTCTTTGTTGTTGTACTTTTAACGTTTGAATAATTAAAAATATCAAAAAACTGAGTATAACAATATATCTTCTTTGAACAAAAAAAAATATTGAGTTAATTGATGAAACCTCTCATTACATCGTTCATGAGGTTAATTAGTATATTTTGTTTTCAAGTACATTTAGAATGAATTACAGATAAAAATAAGAATTAGAAATTAGTAATGAAAAATTAATAATTTGGTATGAATGAATATTCAAACAGAATTAACGTGGCAGTTAAAAGAATGAAGTTTACTTTTTTATTTTTGTTAAACATACCAAAAAGATTGAAAATAAACTCACCAAAATAAAATAAAAAGAATAAACCTTTTTGAAGTGGTGAGAGATAAAGATTATTATTACCCCCACCCACCAATCAATTTATTTAATTATATTAATTTAAAGGAATGTTTTGTATAAATTCATTCTATCTTATTAAACAATTAATTATATTATTATAAACTCATTTTTTTTATTAATTTACAATTATCTATTCAATTTGTTTTATAGATCCAATTTATAGTTTTAATTCTGTTATCTTACTTAAAACAAATATTTTTATTATAAATAATGTTATAACAATAATAATAACAAAAAAAAGAAAATGGTATAAATAACAAAAATGATATTTTTGTTAAAGAATGGATTATTATAAAAATTTTTATCAGAAAGTTGATAAAACTTTATTTTATGATTAAATATAAAAAAGTTCAAAAAGTGAACTTAATAAAATAAAAGTTAAACCGTCATAAAAGATTTCTTCTGTATTAGAAACGAGTTTTATTCCATTATTTCTAAATAAATGATTTAATTTACTACACAAAATGTGAGTATTTAAACCCTCTTTTTAAAGATTTTTGATTCGTTACTTCTGTTTTATGCTTACCCAAAACCCATATTTATATGAATTTAATACTAAAAATCCATACACAAAACCACTTATCCCAGTTGATAAATTTGAAACTATTCATACTAAAATTCAACAACATGCTGTTGCTTATCTTTGTAGTATTGAACCATCAAATAGTACTTTATACCAATCACTTGCTGAAGAATTTAAAGAAGAGCTTAATTATGAATCATATAAAGAATCAGAAAGAGAATTTTTTGCTGGTTGTTTTGATCTAGAATCAAATATGTTTAAATCAATGTTCACTTTTTGTGTTGTTCAAATGGCTTGTTACTTAAGATTCCTTAAAGAAAGAAAGATGTATAAAAAAGAGTTAGACCAAATTGAAATCAAAAACCCAATGTATATCATTTCTATGCCAAGAAGTGGATCTACTTTCACTCATTTTTGTTTAGTATCAGATCCACATGCTTCATCAATTCAAATGTATGAACATTTTTGTCCTGGAAGTAAAACAATGTCAGAAGAAGGAAGACTTAAAATTGCTACAGCTGTTGTTAATAGTATTAACAACAGTAATGATCAATTTAAATCTATTCATGCTTTAAATCCACATAATCCAGAAGAAGAATACTTTTTCCAAACAGTTCAAAATGAATGTTTTGTTCATATTGGAGGATTACCTCGATTGGAACAATATAGATGTAATGCTTTTACTAGAAATTTTGATTATGTGTATGAAGGAATTATTGATGAAATGAAAATGCATTTAATGGAATTTCCATTAAAAGATAAAGACTTTATTTGTATGAAATGTGCAACACATTTTATAACTCCAATTCCTTTCTTTAAAATCATGGCTAAAGATGAATATAATCCAAGAATTGTTTGGATTCATAGAGATCCAGTTAAACAATTATATAGTGCTATTACTGCTTATTTGAATGCTATGGGAAGATTAAAAGATGATTTAGGTATTAATGATTATGAATTTATTAATAATAATGTTATTTATCTTCATCAATTATATCTTAAAAACGCTCTTACAGTAAGAGAATCATGGATTAAAGAAAATCCAGAACGTAAAAAATTCATTTGTGATATTTCATTCAAAGAAATGATTCAAAACCCAATTGAAACTACCAAGAAAATATATGAATATTTTGGTATTGAATATTCTAAAGAATTTGATGAAGCTTTAAAAGATACGTTAGAAAATGGACAACCACAAAAAGAATTTGGTAGAAAAGAAGCAGAAACATCAAAAATAACTTTTAATCCAGAAGAAATACGTAAAAGTTATGATTGGTATTTTAATTCTGAATATGGAAAATACCTTTAATTAATTTTATTTCTTATACTTATTTTATTTGTTTAAAAAATGATTGTTATTGAAATAATTTTATTATAAAGAAATAAAACAAATTTAGTTTTGAACTAAGTCTAAACCATTATCTCCAAAGTTTTTTATTGATGGTGTACGAACAAGAAATTGTCCACATTTTCTCATTCGAGGAGGTTCTCTTTTTTTAAATTGTGTTGCATTTTGAATAAATGGTGTTTTTCTTCTTGGTGGTGGAATAGATGGTAAAGGAGGTTCTATTTTCTTTATTTTGTCATAACAATCAACACAAACTTTACACTCTTGTAATTGTTTTGGAAGAACTATTCTATAACTAAGACATTTATCACAAAAAACTTTGCCACAATAATTACAATGATGTTTTCTTGTTGTTAAATTAAAACGCACTTTACATTTCATACATTCACTTACTTCTTCTTCATTCATCATAATAACTGTTGTATATTCTTCATTCCCTTCATCATCAACATCAATAAATTCAGTTTTTTGTTCTCCAGTAAGAGCAAAACATAATTGATTTAACCATTCTTTTTTCATTTGTAAAGATTCAGCACTAAGATTAAATGATTTTTCCTTTCCAATTAATTGAATAACATTAGTTTTTTTATCAGTGTCTTTAATTGATTTAAATGCAATAAGTTTAATTGTATTATGATAAGACAATTGTGATCCAACAACAGGAGATCCATAAATAAGTACTTGATCAGAAAATAAGAAACATACTCTCTTTTTTATCCCTTTTCTACAATATTTATTTAATGTTCCTTCTAATAACAGAAGATGAGGTTGGTCTAAAATATAACTTGAAACATTTATTGGTAATGATGAAAACCTCATAACTATTTTTTGAAGACGTTCTCTATTTTGTTCATCAGCCATTGTAAGGTTTATTTCATTTGCTAATTGTTGAAAAATATTTAAAGCAATTTCTGCATTTAAATAATCTGGATGTTCTTTTGGTGTGCATTTCATATACTCCTTCATTAAAAGAACATATCTTGGAATTCTTTGTACTGGAGTAATTAATAATCCTTCTAAACCCAACGAACATTTATCATTTGGGTTTGCCATTTCTTGAAATTTCTTTTTATTTAATAACTTGCCATATCTTTCTATCGCTCGATCATAATTTCTAATATATTCATTATAACAATCAAATAATGTTTTTCTAAATAATAAAACATCACAAATAATATCATTTTGTTCAAAATTAGCTTCTCTCTTTTGAAGGTCATAACATAATAACATCGAATTCATTGCAACTGTTTCAATATTACAAAATAATTGTTCAAAATCATTTTTATCTAAGACATTTGATTTCTGTATCGGTTGAAAATATACATTAATAGCTAATTGTAACATATCTGAATATGTTTTCTCTGTAGTAGCTAATTCATTAACTACTTTTTTCCTTTGTTCCATTACTTTTTTATTTTCTTTTTTAAGTTCTTTTTTTCTACTTTTTTCTTCTTTTTCTATTACAACCTCCTTCTTCCATTTATTTGTATGTCATTTCTATATTACTTCATATCCTTATTTCTTATAAAATTTCTTGGTAATAAGTCTTTTAATATCCAACATATCATTCCATTATAGTATTGATATTGTACAAAGAAACTACTAACAGAAAGTGTATCAAATAAATTCACTTCTAATTGTCATAATAACAGGATATTCGTTTAAACATGAATGATATTAGAAGTATTATTGAAGAATTTGATTGTTTGAATGATTAGAATAGCATTACAAAACACTCATTTTCAGTTATTGAAATACCAGTAAAAATACACCACAACACAATTATTCTTATTCTTTAAACAAAGTCATCAATAAGTCAAATAAATTTCTTTTTAATAAGAATATCTCCAATGACATAAATAAGTAATATGTCATTGATTCATAGTTATTTGATATTCTATATTAAAGATATTAAGATAAAAACATTGTTAATAGATAAATACTCATTATTATCACATAATGTATGTTCTTGAGTATTATTTGACAAATAAACCAACTGTAATAGATACTAAATATAATCATCATTAGTTTAGTTGATTCATTAGATTTAAATTCTTGAATAAATAACCGTTGGTGCAATACTATAATAGTTTAATACAAGTTGTCAGAAAATTACAGATGTGCCAAAAACATGAAGAGAAGAATATGACTTTATAATAATCAATCTAATATTATGAACAATGAAATAGATAGTTATGAATTAAGTTAAAAGAATAAACAAATACATGTGGTTCAATTATCAATCAAAATTGGAATAATTAAAGATAATATTATTATGAAAATGATATAATTCATACACATATGAGATGATACATGTTGAATTATATTTTTAAATTTGATAATGACTGAAAATGATTAAAAAGGATTCACAAACATAGTATTAATAAGAAATTGTGTCAAAAACAAAGAAAATAAATACTGAATTGTTTTATTTTTCAAATACGACTTGCTTCAGCTTTCTTAATATCATCATCAGTTATAATCTCATATTGTTTCAAGCGATTTAAAGCATAATTTCCTTCATCTTTCAAGATTTGATAATGAGAATGAATTAAATCTAGAATGGCATATATGACATAAGGATCTTTCATGATAGTATTTGCATACTCACTTTTCAAATTAATCAAATTACAGAGTATTCTTGTTGCTTCATAAGCTACTCTGACATCTCTTACTTCTCTTGTAGAAGTTTGAGGAGTTCTTTTCTCTTTTATTAGTCGAACGGTATATCCAGCTGTTTCTATAATACTATTAATAGCAGTTGGAAGATTCATAAAATGTTCAGCACGAAGGGATGAATTTAAAATTAAACGAGATATAATTTGCTGAATATTAAAGATAATGACTTGGTTAGTTGAGACATTATACCAATCATTAAGTACTTCAAAAATATTAAGATCAAATGTTAAATAGTCTCTATTTTCATGAAGTACAGATATTGAATTAATTACTGATAAAGACATAAGCAATGCACGTTCATCATGTGGATGTATTTTAATATATTCTATTATTTGTTCAGTTACTTTATATGTTTTATATTTTCTAATTGTTTCATCAGTTCTTCCCATATTAGTAAGTAAAAGCATTAAAGATGAATATCCCTCTCCTTCTATCCCTTGAATTCTTTTAACAATATCTTCAACTTTGTTACTTAAGATATTTAATGTATCATCTCTTAATGCAATACTATTTATTGCTTCTATTGCACAAATCATAGTTTCTTTGATAGGACTTTGTGTCATTTCTATTAATGAATTGAGAAATGGAATAAATCTATAACTTTCAATCTTTTCATCATTACAAATACTTCTAAACAATAATAATAATGATTGTTTGATAAATTCATCATTAATTCTTTCAATTTCTTTCTCAATAGGTGTAATTAATTCATCAAAAATACTTCTATAATCTTCTAATTTCAAATCACTAATATCAGTCAATGCTTTAATTGCCATAATTCTAATACCTTTAGCTTGTGCTTCAAAGATTAATTCTTTAAGAATATTAATTGTGTTTTGAGGAAGTAATTTAATTGACTTTTCAATATAACTGTCAATAATTGCAATAATACTTCCATAGATTGTCATTAATTCATTTGGTGCTTGCTTTCCATTTGATAAGAGTTGAAGTAATAATTCAATTATACCTTTCTCACTAATTTCTTTTTGGATATCTTCACAATTTGTTACTAATGTTAATAATCCACTCAATAAACTAGTAACAAATTGAACACTAGTAAGTTGTGTAGTAACCTTTCTTTCATATTCAAATGTACTAAAAAGTTCTTCAAAAATTTTCACTATTTCAGGTTGAATTAATAAGTTTTCTATTCCTTCAATGATATTATGTTCATATAAATATTCTTTAGTTTTAAAATTATTGTTTGTAATAAATGCTAAACAGGTAATGATTTTACTTACATTCTCAATTGGAATATTAGGCTCTACACAGACTTTGAGAATTTTATCAACAATCTTTGTTCCTTTTCCTTCATTAAATAATGTTAATTTCTCATTAAACTCTTTACTATCAACATGTCTTAAAAAGTCTTCAAAAATTCCTAAGTATTTCCCATCATCTGTTGTTTCTATCATACTCATTTGTTCAATCCATTTAATACTTTTTTCATTAATAATGATATTCCCTTCAGAGTACATTTTTTTGAGTGTCTCATCAAGAAGTTCCAATGTGATTGGTTGATTGCTTTGCATATCTTCAAATGTAATGAACAGATTATGATAAGAGACAGTAATGTGTTGCGTCAAGCCAGATCACCACCACGTTATTTTCAAATAACACTTTTCCTAAGTGTGTTATTCAAAGAAAAACTGACTAAACAAAAGAAATGAACGAGGATGAGATAAAAACAGTGTTGAAAAGACTCAAAAGTGAAAGTCAAACACAAAATGAACTAAATGAGAAAGTCCCATACTTAGTTAATACATTAAATGAAAGTAAATATTTAAAATATCAAAACGAGATTTGTGAAATTATTGGTTCAAATATTGGTGTGTATAGTAGAAAAAGTATTATTCAACAAATTTATTACATCCTCCCTGATTTAATTTTTGGAATTAATAAACAAATAACTGAACAACCAATCATTAATAAAGAACAACCATTTTATATTAATCATCCTTTCATACCTAATTCAAAACAAATTATCACTAATCCAATAGTTTTTTCATGTGGTATACTTAAAATTACTATGTTACTTATCAAAAAAAGTCAAGTTAAGTTTTATACACCTATGATAGATTTAATAATCACGATTCTAAAATCTGATAATCACAAAACAAATCTCATTTCATCAACACTTGATTTTGTCTTTGTTTTATTTAAGGGACTCAATTCTCCATCATTTAATCAATATTTTTATCAAACATTATTTGAATGGAGCATAAAAGAAAGGAATATTTCAAAGGAAATTAAAGGAGTTTTAGAAAATATACCAATCAATATTGGTAGAGAATGTCAACATATTATTCAAGAAGCAATTAGCATTAGTACAACACCAATTTATTTTAAAATATTGGTTAGATTAATAAAAGAAGGAGGAATAGAAATACTAAAAGAATATAAAGATATTATAATCAATGGAATGTGTTGTGGAGAACGAGAAGATGTAATTGAGTTTATTGAAGAAACAAAGAAAAAAGAAGAAGGAATAAAGATATTACAAGAACAAGAAAATAAATTGAAATCTATTATTGAATCAAAAGGAGTTTACAAGAAAGCAAATACTATTCAAGCTGGATTTATATATTGTACACGATGTGTTAAAAATGAAGATGAATATGAAGAAATTATGAAAAGAATCAGAAATGAAATTACTAATGAAGTTGTTAACATGATTAAAAAAGAAGTTAAAGAAGATATACTTAATGTTATTACATTTATTAGTATAGAAATTACAGAAAAGAAGTATTGGATGGGAATAAGTGAAGAACAATTTTATTCAACACTTACTACACATTTAAATATATTATATCAACAATGTATTAAAGAAATAGGAAGAAATGAAAAAGGATTAGAGTCTATAATCAAATGTTTAATTATTGGATATCCAGAAAATGATAGTAAAAAAGAAGAATTTATAGAAATGATGAGTGAAAATGAAGTTGTCATGAAGAAGTATATGAAACATATTTTAACATATTTACCTTTATATCCAAAAAGAGCAAAAAATATTAATCAAAAATTAATGATAAAAACACTTGGAAAAGGTATTAATAAAGAAAGTGAAAAAGTTATTGGAAAGTTATGTTGTTATTATGCATTAAGTACAAATAAAATACATATGAAAAGAAATAGAAAAGGAGAAGAATATAACGTTGAATGTCCATTTTGTGATGGAAAAGAAGAAAATACAAAAGAAATGTATCAAATAAAAACAACATTAACATTTGAAGGGATTACTGAGTCAGTTAAAAATAAATATAATAAATTAAATGAAGAAGAAGATAATAAAGAAGAAAGAGGTATTGTTGGAGAAACATATATTAGAATGATTATTCATTTACCAATAAGTAATAAAGAAAAAATGGAAAAAATTAAAGAAATGATTAAAAGAATGAAAGGGATAAAAAAGAATAAAGAATATTGTAAAATCTTTAGAATCATTTTTAGATTTATATCAAAAGTAATTACAGAAAGAATAGATGAAGATAATGAAGAAAATAAAAAATATTTTGAAGGAATTATTGAAGAAATGGTAAATAAAGAAGTTGAAGATAGAATTGAAATATATGATATAATTGGAGAAGTTATTAATGAAATAGATATAACAAAAATCAATATAATTATAAAACGAATGATTTATGAACCTAAATTTTATGAGAATCAAATGATGAGAATAAGAATTATTGAAACAATGAAAAAATGTGGGAAATATTTAGAATATCCAACAATAGAAAGAATGTTTAATGAACATAGAGAATTAGATAAAGACATTTTTTATTTAACAAGACAACCTTATCAAAATTCATTTATCAATCATTTTTTAGATGAAAAGAATGAAAATGGATTTAATAAATTTATTGAAATTAGAAAAGAAAATATTCTTCCTGAAATTATTTATGATATTTTAACCAAAAAGAAGAATGAAAATCAATTTAATATTGATGAAAATCAAGGATTTGAAAATTATAGTAAAAACATTAATATTAGACTTGAAATTTATTATCATATATTTCATGAATGGATTAAAGAAGGAAATGAAAATTTATTGAGTAAAGTAACTATTGAAATTAAAAAAGTATTTAATAAACTCAATTCAGAACAACAAAACATTATTATGGAATTATTAAAAAAAGATCATTCAAGTATTTTTGAACATTTTTTATTACGTAGTAAAGAAAAAGAAATGAAAAATACAATAATCATATTAAATAAAGTTATAATATGTTTAGAACAAATGAAAGTTGGAGATAATAAAGATGATACAATACAAGAAATAGGAAAAAAATATGGATTAATTTTTATGAATCGTATTAGAAGAGTACTTGGACTTAGTAATACAAAAGAAAATGTGTTTGGATGGAATGATGGATTTAATGGAATTACAAAGTTTCTCAGTCTAAAAAGTGAAATTAAAGATATTAAATATATTTTATTGAAAATTATCAGAAAAATTACAAAAAAAGTAATAAGTCGAAAGGAAGTTAATTCACAAACAATTGATACAATGAGAATGTGGAGAAAAATGTGTGAATGTAAAGATAATGATGATATTATACTTGAAATTGCATTAACAACAAAAGAACTTATTAATAAAGGAAATGATAATGAAGAAATAAGAAGAATTGGAAATAATATCATTGAAGAACTTAAAAAAGGAAAAGAAAGTATTAAAGTATTTTATCCAGAATTTAATTTAGGATGTATTGAAACAAAACATGAAGAACAAGCAGAACTTGCCATTGCAAAAAAATTATTAACAGGAAGTAAAAGTAAAAAAGTAAAATATTATATTCTAAAAAAGATTAATAAAATATTAAGTGAAGGAGGAATTAGTTCATTAAGTAAATTAAATGATGAACAACTTAATAATACACTTACTACATTAATTAAAGAAATGAAAGGAAATAAAGATATTGAATATGAAATTGGGAAAATTATTGGAGTAATAGGTGCTATTTCACCATCTAGAATTCATCAAGATGTTCCATTTTCAATTGATAAAGAAGATTCAACAAATATGAATACATTAATTATTACATTACTTAAAAATCATCTTGTTCCAGAACTTATTGAACGAGGAGGAGATGAATCACTCTTATTTGTAATTATGAATTTATTAACAAATGGATTTACAAAACAAAAAAAAGTATTACAACAAACAAGAAGTAAAATTATTAATGGAATTATGAATAATTTACCAATTGAACAACAAACAATTATCAATAATATTATCAATTCATATAATTCTATTACAATGATTAATGAACCAAATATTAAATTTGAGAAAAAAATGTTTTTAGAAAAAGGATATTCTATTTTCACTAATTGGGTTGTTTCATTTTATTCATTTATTATATCTAATATTAATAATGTATCACCTGAATATCAAATATTTAATTTAATGATTAATATTATGATTAATACTACATTTGATTGTCAAATTCCTGTAATTCATTTATTATTTCCTATTGCATTGAAATATTCTTTAATTCAAAGTAGTCCTAAATCAATTCAAGATATAACAGAAGAAGTTATTGATGTTCTTGAAAAAATTAAAAGAAATAATGAAAATTCTAATGCAATTTATGCATCACAATTATTATTTGAAACAATAGATTATTTAACAGGATTTAAAGACAATGAAAACATTGTTCAATTTCTTAGTGGGATTGATCAAATGCTTATTGCATCAACTGCACAAGCAGTTAATTCACCAGAACGAGCATATGTATTAATAGAAAATTATCTTCATGATAATAATGGAATAAATGAAAATCAAAGAAAAACACTTATTAAAGATATGATTAGTTTATCAAAAGAACTTGGTAAACAACATGAAATGGCATTTTGGAAAAGAAAAAGTTCAGGAATAATCAATGATGAAGAAATAAATGAAGAAGAACGATTAGAAGAAAATAATATTAATACAATCAATACTTCTACTAAAGATGAATTTATTATTAGAAAAATGATAAGAAAATTCATTAAAGGAGAAGAAATAGATAATGTAAAAGTATATATCAAAGACAAAATTTGGGAAATTATTTGGAATTGTATATTTGAATATAATAAAGATACAATTAAAAATAATGTTAAAGAAGGAATTGAAATTCTTAGTAAACGATTAGGAAAAGAAATTAAAATATCATATATGAGAGCATATGAAACAATTAAATTACTTCATATATTTTATGATATTAAATATTTAACAAAAAGAAGAAATGAAACAAATAATATAACAAAAAAATATAAAGACATTATTCAAAGAATGAAATATCTTAATAAAAATATTGAAGATACAGAAACATTAACTCTTATTCAAATTGGAATTTTAAATGCAATTAAACCTATTCAAAATGAAATGACTACACAAGTAACTATTAATATAATTCAAAAATTAGCAAATGAAATTAATGAGAATATTTGTCAATCTCTTATTATTTTAAGTCATTTATGTAGACATGCAAGAATGTTTAATAAATCAAAAGATTATTGTAATATTGCTATCAAAATTAATCAAAGAGAAAATAAAGAAATAATAACATCTACTATTATTTATCAAATTGGAATAGAAAAATGTATGAGTGAATATCAACAAAGTCATTGTATTGAAGTATTAAGTGATTTAAAAGTATTATATGATGAAATGAATAAAAAAAGTAAAATAAATAAAATGATTGGATATGATTGTGTTATTAAAAAATTAGCATTAAAAATAGCTATTATGAGTGAAGAAAATAATGGAAATTATGAAGAAATTCTTGGATGGTATAAAAAAGCACTTTCTGAAAAAGATGAAGATGAAATGAAAAATAAAATGTTTCAACAAAATAAATTAAAAATGAAAGTATATTATTTTTATGCTCATTTTCTTGAAACTGTAAATCAAATTGATATAAATGATTCAAATCTTATTCTTGAAATATTAATGAAATATATGTTCTCTTTAAAATATGGTTTTAAATATTTATATTATATCATTCCAAAAATAATCTCATTAAGTAATTCTATTGATACAAATGGAAAAAAAATTATGAAAGATTTTGTTCGTTATTATCCTGAATATCTTTGGTATCCTTTTCTTACTTTAATTATTTCTAAATTAGAAGAACCAAACTTTTCTAAAACTTTTTTATCTCTTATTCTAACTAAAGTTCTTGTAAAATATCCTGAACAAGTTTCTTGGCGTTTAGCTTCTTCTATCTTTAGTCGTAATGAAAAAAGAGTTACTATTATTAAAAAAATTATTGAAAAAGCAAATACTCTTAATAATACTGTTCAAATTATTTTTAATGAATTAATTCAATTTGGTGATGCCTTTAATTTATTGGCAAAAGATAATGATTTAGAACCTGGTATTCATAAATTTACTTCAAAAAGACAACAAAAATATTCTATCCTTCTTAATGAAAATTGGAGTCATTTAATTATTCCAACTCAAAAAGCATTAACAATTAATATTCCTGAATCTCATTTACAAAATAATTATTCTCCTTTTGAAATATCTTTACCTAAAATTAAATGTATTGAAAATTCTTTTAGAATTTTAAATTCTTTACAAAAACCAAAAAAAATTACTATTTTATCTAAAGATAAATCTGAACCTTATTACTTTTTATGTAAAGGAAAAGATGATATTAGAAAAGACAATTTTGTTCAAGAATTATTTGGTGCACTTAATCATCTTTTTGAAACTTCTCATTATAGCCAACAATATAATTTAAAAATTCAAACTTATACTGCTTTACCTATGAGTGAAGAAACTGGTTTAATTGAATGGGCTTCTAATACTATTCCTATGAAATCTTTAATTGTTGAATCTCGTACTAAGGATATTATCACTTATCATAAATTAGTTGCAAAAGAAGGAAATCAACGAAAAAGAGTGGATTTATATAAAAAATATATTTTAAATTCTTCCTATACTCTTCCTCCTCAATTTTATTCAAATTTTAATCATTCTTTTCCTATTCCTCATCATCAAATTAAAGCAAGAGAAAATTATAGTAAAAGTATGGCTGTAATGTCAATGGTTGGTTCAATTATTGGTCTTGGTGATCGTCACTTGGAAAATATTTTATTAAATACAAAAGATGGAAATATTGTTCATATTGATTTTGATATGTTATTTTGGAAAGGTGAAATCCTTCCTGTTCCTGAAACGGTTCCTTTTAGATTGACTACTAATATGATTGATTGTTTTGGTCCTCAAGCTGAAAATGGTCTTTTTCTTGATATGTGTACTGTTGTCCTAAAAACTTTACGTCATAATCAATCTGTTATTATCTCTTTAACTGATAGTATGTTACAAAATCCTTTTATTGATTGGGCTAATAATGAATCAAGTGCTTCCCAAATCCCTGAAAAACCAATTCCTCGTTTTAAACGTATTTTGTCTGGCATTGACAAATTAGGAAGGGTTGTTTCTGAACGTTCTCAAGCTGAACAACTTATTAATGATGCAAAGTCTGTTGATAATTTAGGTTCAATGTTTCAAGGTTGGCTTCCATATATCTAATTGAATAATTTAATTTTATCTATTATTTAATCTGATAGATTTGAAATAAATTTAGAGACTCTTATCACTCTTATCATTTTAATATTCCTATCATACTTATTATCACTATTATCTACTGTAATAGAATTGAATTCTTTAATAAATTTAATCTATTATAGTATAGTCAACTTATTCTTAATTGTATTATTTTATTATGTTGATTGAAATACTTGTTAATGGTTTAAGTAATAGAATATAACTTTGTTTTATTTCTAATAATACATATTCATTCTCTGTCTTTCTAGTTATATTAATTTGCTTATCTAAAATAACATGAAAATACTTTAAAATAATGAATCATTCTATTTCAATAATTAAAGAGAAATGAACTATACTATCAATAATAAGAATTGAATTAGTATATCTAAAATTTCATAGTCTTGTTGTTCATTTAAATACTCAATTAACATGAACAAAAAAAATACAAGAAATAAATATTCGTTATATAAAACAATAAATAAACTCAAAAGAACTAAAAAAGAGAGTCATTGAGATAAAACATTATGGAAGAAGTTGATGATAAATACAATGACTTTGTTCAAAAGATGAGGAAACCATTTGAGTTTCAATATAAAGTTATTTCAGATCCAGGGAAATTATTTACAACACATAGAGATTTTAGAAGATGGCATCAAAAGATACCTATATTATGGACATACAAACCATTTTATGAGCCTCGTACTATTCACCTTCCAAGTATTAAAGAAGAACAAAAACGATATCAATCAAATAAAGTTGAAAATAATAAATATCAATGGTGGAATTTTATTCCATTAGCATATCTTAGACAATTCAAATATACATATAATATTTTCTTTTTAGTAACTATTATCACACAATTTATTCCAGCATGTAAAGTTGGATATCTTTTTCAACATGTAGTTCCATTAGTCTTTGTTTTAACAGTTGCAGTATTAAAAGAATTATTTGATGAAATTCATACAAGAATTCAAGATGGTAAAATTAATAATCAAATTTATACAAAACTTACAGATAAAGGAGAAATAAAAGTAAAGTCTAAAGATATTCAAGTTGGTGATATTATTTTAATGCATAAAAATGAAAGAGTACCAGCAGATATGATTGCTCTTCATACAACAGGAAAGAATGGATTATGTTTTGTTAAAACAACACAATTAGATGGAGAAACTGATTGGAAAATTAGAAAAACAGTTCCATTTACACAAAATATTGATAAACAAGATATTCCATTAAAACCAATGATTATTGATGTTGAAGCACCAAATACTGATATTAAAAAATTTGCAGGAAGAATAAGAGAAACAAATATTCCATTAACTCTTGATATTGAGAATGTAATGTGGAGTGGATTAACTGTTGCAGGAGAAGAAACTATTGGAGTAGTTGTTTATACTGGAAAAGAAACAAAAATAGAAATGTCTAAAGAAGAACCAGTTCATAAAATGGGAGTAACTGAAAGAGAATTAAATAGAGTAACAGGAATTTGTATATTATTATTATTTATTGTAGTTTTAGTTATGACAATATGTACAACAATTTATGGAAAATTTACATTTGTTACATTTATGAGATATGTTATTCTTGCTGCTCCAATGATTCCTATTTCATTAAGAATTAATTTAGAAATATCAAAAGTATTTTATTCATTATTAATTAATTATGATCCTAATATTCCTGGATGTTCTGTAAGAAACACTAATCTTCCTGAAGCACTTGGAAGAGTTGATCAATTATTTACAGATAAAACAGGAACATTAACTGTGAACGAAATGATTTTTAAGAAATTTACAATGGAAAATAAAAGAGAAATTAATTGTGAAGATATTGAAACTACAAAAATTCTTGTTGAAGATGAATTAAATTCTAATGAACTTATTTTTACTAATGAAGAATCAAATGAAAATCGTCTTATTCTTAAGGCTTTATTTGCTATGGCTATTTGTCATAATGTTACTCCAACAAAAAGTGGTGATGGTAATTTATATTATCAAGCATCATCTCCTGATGAAATTGCAATGGTTCAATTTGTTGAGAAAATTGGAATAATTTTAACTGAAAGAGATACTGAAGAAATGATATTAAATACTTCTAAAGGTGAAAGAAAAATAAAAATTTTAAGTCTTATTCCATTTTCAAGTGAAAGAAAAAGAATGGGTATTATAATAGAAGAAAATAATAAAAAAGTATTACTTATGAAAGGTGCTGAAAGTGTATTAAAAAGAATGTTACCAAATGAATGGTGTGTTGAAAAATCTACTGAACTTGCTCGTGAAGATATGAGAACATTAGTTTTTGCAATGAAAATTATTAATGATAATGAATATTCTCAATTTGAACATGAAATGAATGAAGCTAAAATGTCATTAACTTATCGTGATGAAAAAGTAAATAATGCTTTTAATCTTCTTGAGAAAAATTTAAATCTCATTGGTGTTACTGGAGTTGAAGATAGATTACAAGATAATGTTCCACAAACTATTGAAACCTTAAGAAGAGCTGATATTAAAATATGGATGTTAACTGGTGATAAAATTGAAACAGCCATTGGAATAGGACAAACTTCAACAATTATTCCACGAGACACTGAAATTATTACTATTACTGGTTCTATTGAAGAAGTTGCTACTATTATTAAAACAACAAACTCTATTGAAAAAGCAATTGTGATTGATGGAGAGGCATTACAACATTGTCTTGATTGTTTCCCACGTTCATTCTTTCTATTTTGTGATGTTTCAAAAGCTGTTATTTGTGCTCGTTGTTCACCTCAACAAAAAGCTGAAGTTGTTCTTGCAGCAAAAAAATTAGGCAGAAACACTTGTGCTGTTGGTGATGGTGGTAATGATGTTGGTATGATTAGAGAAGCTGATGTTGGTATTGGAGTTGAAGGAAAAGAAGGAAAACAAGCAGCATTAGCAGCTGACTTTTCAACACAACAATTTGGATATATTCCAGAGTTATTTTTATGGCATGGTAGAAATGCATATAAACGAACTTCTTTATTATCTCATATTATTATTCATAGAGGAATTATTATGACAACAATGCAATTATTATATTGTTCTATATTTAATTTTGCACCATTACCATTATATATTGGTTGGTATATGATTTTCTTTACTACTATGTTTAATCAATTACCTATTATTATGTTTATCACAGATTTTGATTTGTATAGATATTCTACTCGTAAATTCCCTGAAATTTATAAACAATTAAGAGAAAAAAGTGATTTAAGTATTAAAGTATTTTATCAATGGTTAACTACATCAATATATGAAGGTACAATGATCTTAATTATATCTTTATTATTAACTCATGAACAAAAAGAACTTGCAAATCTTTCATTTTTGGTTTTAAATATTATTTATCTTTTAGATTGTGCAAGTCAAGTTAAAACTTGGAATTGGTATTTATTATTTAGTTATGTTTTATCATTTATCCTCATTTTTTCAGTCTTTTATATTCTTCCTGATGATGTTCAAAATCTTAGTTATATTAGATCAGCTAAATTCTATCTTCATGTCTTTATTTGCTTATTAGCACCTCTAGCTCCAAGATTTATTTCTTATTTCTTTAATCTTCTTTGTCCTCCAAAAATTGCTAAATTGGAACGAAAATCAAACGTTAGTTTCACTTTAAATCCAAACCCATATATTACTCTTCAACAAAATTATCAAACCGTTGACTCTTCTTACTCTGCATTAAATTAATTCTTTGTTCTTTTAATTCTTTTTACTCTAAACCTCACTTAAATTTATTATAATTTTTTTTATAGACTTCTTTTTTCTAAATTAACTTTGATTTTAATATAATGTTTCATTAGAATTTTTGTTGGGAAAAATTATATTACAATCTAATCCCAATGAGAAACATTTTTTTTAATTTACTTTTTTAATTTATGCTTTTTCTTATTAATGAAGATTATTAACAAAGAATGAGAGTATAATGCTATATATCTTGCTTTGAATTAAGTACTGTTATTTTTAACATATTCTTGACTTAACATCATTTATATTCTCTCTTAGTTTGAGTTGAAATAATACCACTCATTCTGTAATTATTTCACTAACAAGGTGGTTCGTAATTTGAGACAACAAATGACAAACATTCTATATTTACAAAAGCACATTGTATAATATAATATAATTATTGTTTAATTAAATAACTATACTGAACATTTAAACCAACTTAAAGAGACTCAATATTTCAAATAAAAATGTTATTTTTTTGGAAGTTATTTTTAGTTCCGTCAGAAAATTTCCTATGTAGTAAGTTACAGACAGAGAATATTTCCAAAACGTCAATCACCTAAATCAAATATGGTTTTGGTTTGTTCTTAACATACTTTTTAAAACAATTTTTGTTTTTAATGGATTTATAACAATAACAAAAAAAAAATTAAAAATAATTAGGGTTTTAGAATATTTGAACTGAAAACAAAAATGAAAGAGATAATTGAACGAATAACATTAGGGAAGGGAAATGATGAAGATTATCAATTACTCAAACAAAATATTAAATCAGATATTATTGGATTTCAAAAAGAAGGAGGATTTGAAATGATAAGAAATAAAACTAATGATACAAAGATAAATAATACTGAAAAAATTCAAATAATTTCATTGTTAGAAGAGTTATGTAAAGGGTGTAATATTATTCAAAATTTAGAAATATATAAAGGAATAATTCCATTTAAATGGTTAAAAGAAGAAGAAAATGAAGAAATAATAATGAGTATATTAAACTGTGGGTATTTATTATTACAATTAGAAGACACAGTAATTTATTATAAAGAAAATGAAATATTAAAAGATATATATCAAATTAGTAATTATAAAAATGGGAAGTTATTATATAAAGTTATGGAATATTTAGAATTATATTGTTCTAAAGAAACAGAAATATATTTAGTTGAAATATTAGATAATAGAGGAGTAGATGTTTTAAAGAAAACATTAGACTATTATCTTTCAGAATCATCAGATGATTTAAAACAAAAATTAATAGAAAAGACATGGTTTGTTATTGATGTATTTACTTCAATACAAAATATTGCAGAAGGATTTATTAAATGTGGTATAATTCAAAAAGTAATTCAGTGTTATGATTCAATTAGTAATAAAACAATTCAAAAACAAATTTATTGGAAATTAATATCGTTGTCTTCTATTCTTCCTAATGAATTAATTCTTGAGTTATATACTCCAAAAGAAAATTGTATACCACTAACAACAGTTGAAGCAGATGATCCAGAAATGATTAAATTATACTTAACTACAATATTAAAAATATTTATTGCTGGAGATGAAATTGACCAACAAAAAAATCCATTTCTTCCTATTTTCTATCATCACCAATTTGTTTCTGTGTTAGAAAAATATATTCCTTCTGAAGATAAAGAAATATCAAAATTTGCATCTTATTTATTAACCTTATATTTTCTTGGAAATGATAAGAATTTAATTCAATAACTTATTTGTTTCTTATTTGTTTTAATTTTATTGAAGTCTTCTCAAAATTTGTTTATTTATTAACTCCCTAAAAACATTTACCCAAAATAATCTTTTATTTTAATTTATGAAAATAAATTTTAACTCTGATTCTTTTGTTTTTTTTTTCTTTTCTTTTTTATAAAGACCTTTATTTAGAAGTTAAACGCCATACCTAAAATTAGCTATTGTTTTTATTAATCCCGAAAAACAAGACATGAAAAGTCATGTCAAAAATAATTTTTGTTATGAATTTAATTTCCTTTTCATTTTAATTTATTTCTTATATTTAACTAATAAAGTTTTATCGAATAATGGAAAAAAATCCTTTTAAACGTTTTTATCGGGAAATCCAAAAAAAAAAAACATGAAAAAATATGAAAAAAGAAAACTGTGGAACGAAAAGAAAAATCAGAAATAACATTAAGTCATTAATTTTTATCCTTTCATAAGATTTCAAAAAGGAAATGATTTAATCTTAAAATTGTCATATTTTATTAATAATGGATGTACAAGTTGAGCACTTTCTCACTATGAGTGTTGGAGTTAATTTTGAAATCATTCAAACTAAAGACTTATTGGTTGGATCATTAAAATATGGTGAAGTTTCCTTAGTTTTTAGAAATGACTCTAGTTTTAAACAATTTACATTATTTAGTTTGTTTTACTTATTTTATTTATCTTTTCAAAAAGAGTATGAGATATTAATTTGAATATAGACATTTTTGCCTCTTCATTTCAAAATGAAAAGAAATGTAACCACGTTATTAAAAGACTTCAATCAATCAAACATGTTAGTTCTCTTCCACTCCTTCATATTGATACTGTTTATCAAACAGAACATCAAATTTTTATTCTCTGTAATGATTCTTTTTCTTTTGAAGACAGAATGAATAACAAGATTACTTCAGATGAAGCACGTTATTTCTTAGCAGATTTTCGTTATATTCTTCAAGCCATTACTATACTTCCTGCACATGTATCTTCTCAATCTTTAGTTTTCATGCAAGATTCTATTTCAACCTGTTTTAAGTCTCGTTGTGATAGTCCATCATCTCCTATTCCTCATTTATTACTTTCTCCATTGGCATTTGTCTTACCAATGACTATTCTTCCAAATATGAATATTACAAAAACTACTCCTTTTATTCTTTCATTAATAAATGACATTGTTTCTAAAGTGATTCCCCAAGATGAGTCAGATACTTATTTTATTGGTCAAGTTATGAAATTTATTCAAAATAAAGAGTTAGTTTCTCTTGAAGAGTTAAGTAACTCTGAATTTCTATTTCGGTGTTATGAGTTTCAACAATTACCCCATGGGTCTTTAGATAATTATACCCCTCTTGAGTTTATCGGTAATGGGGCTTTTGGGTTAGTTGTTAAAGTTGAACGTGATGGAGTTATATATGCTATGAAACAATCATCTAGGGCTGATATTCTTCAAAGAGAAGCCCGAGCAATGAAATTATTAAGTCATCCTAATTTGATGTCATTAGTAGATTATATTGAGTCTTCTGAGTCTTTTGTCTCTAGACTCGGAATTAAGGCTAACAGAAGTAAGATGTATTATTATCTTGTAATGGAATATTGTAACTTTGGTACCCTTGCTCAATATATAAACACCCATGATTTAAAAGAAGAAGATATTGTTTATTTTATTTCTCAAATTAATGATGGGTTAAAGTATTTATTATATAAAAAGATGATGGTTCATAGAGACATTAAATTAGATAACGTTTTATTAACAACTATTCCTGGATCAAAGGCAGAACTTCCATTTAATCTTCAAGTTAAATTAGCTGATTATGGGTTTTGTCGTGCTATTAACAGTGGGATAGAGCATGTTAAGGTTGGAACTCCTTTATACTTAGGTCCAGAGATTTACAATAATTCTAGTCCATCATTAAAGAGTGATTTATAT
Source organism: Entamoeba histolytica HM-1:IMSS (assembly GCF_000208925.1). NCBI lineage: Eukaryota > Evosea > Mastigamoebida > Endamoebidae > Entamoeba > Entamoeba histolytica. The sequence continues at coordinate 91,824 of NW_001914872.1, read as the reverse complement.
TCTGTTGGTGTAATGCTTTTTAGAATGGTTTGTGGGTGTTTTCCTAATGAAATTAATACCTCACAAACTCTAAGAAATGAAAACCCTCATGTAGTATTTCCTCAAAAAGTTAACAACGACACTCATTTAAGTTTATTAAGGAATCTTATTTCACGTTTAATTCAAAAAGAATCTATAAGAATTGATTGGAATAGTTATTTCAATCATCCATTTTTTGTTCATTGTTAATGGTTTATTTATTTAATTGTACTATTAATTGCTTTATCCTTTTTATTTTTCATTTTGTTCGTTTTGGTACTTTAGTTAACTCTCTTTTTGAAGCACTGTTTCATTAACAAAAATAATCCTAATATTATCAATACATTTTTAATTCTTAATAACACCATGAGACTATTTGTAAGATGTAGTAATTTAATAAATAAAGAAATGTTTTTGTTAAGTTGTTTAGTCTAAGTAATTATAATATTTAGATTGGACAATTATTTAGTAAAGAATCAATGAAGTTATTTTTTTTTAATATTATATGAAATGTTTTAAATTGAATTATTATATTCATTAGTTGGTCTTTTGTTAAAGTATCAAGATATCAAGAAATTAAAAGTAAAAGACTTTATTCCAGAGTTTTTAAGATATTTTTTTACTACACATACTTTCTGATGTGAGAGTCTATTCAACTTTAGGAAATTAAAAAATATAAGTAGTAAAAGTCAATGAAATGAGATATGAAATTTGTAGAGAATTAATATATATTTTATTATTACAAACTTTTATTTTATGGTGTTAATTTGTAATGAACAAATGAATTTTTGGTTGTGTTATAAAAGAGAGTTGAATAAATTTTTTATAACAAAGCTTTGTTTATTTTTATGATTTATTCAATAATTATCAAAACAAAAGGAATATAAAATATATTTTATAAAAAGGAATATAGTTATTCTTCTATCATTTGATGCTCAAACAATTGGATTGTTTCTTTTAGCATTGGAGAAATAACCTCAATAACATTTTGAACGTATCCAAGAACAAAAGCATGTAAAATATCAGTAATAATAATTTGAGCTTGTGGACAACGTTGCATCATATCACGAGCAACATTCTCATTTCCATATACATCATTTTTACCATAAATTAGATGAAGTTTAGAATGAAAAGTATTTAAGAATTGAATAAAATCGTCAGGGTATTCTTTAATTTGAACACCTTCATCTTTACATAAAGAAAGCATTTGACCAGTCATTTGAGGGTCTAAATGATCTTTCAGTATTGGAATATATTGTTTTGGAACATCAGTAACTAAAGAAAAGAAGAAAGTTATTAAAGATAACGGTAAAAGTTGAAGTAAATGTGTTGAGAAAGCAAGACAAGTAATAATAAAAGGAGAGTATGTAATTATTTTATATAAAGTGCAAAAAGATTGTTTTAAATTAATAAGTGCAGGGAATAAACCATAATAACCAACAATTCGAGATTGATCTATTTGACGTAATGCTTGTAAAGTAATATAATTACCAATAGAATGACCTAAAATAATAAATTTAGTATTTGGATATTTCTGAAATATTTCATTGAAAAATTGAATTTTTAAATGAATTGCTTGATGAACTCCAAGTGAATGTTCTCCATTTTTACATAAAGAAACAATAATTGTTGGATAATTAAATAGTTCTATTAATGCACATGAAAATTCTTTATAAAATTCAATAATAGAAGGATTACCAGGTATAACAATAAATGCCAGTGGTGAGTCAATTTTTTCTGAACTAAATAAACAATGTTGATTACAAATAATATTATAAGTAAATTGAATATTCATATTCTCTACTTTAATAGAAAGATGAAATATTATATAATAAATTAATAGTTTTACTATAATTTTTATTTTAAATAATAAATTGTAATAATAAAATTATAATTAAAAATGAATTAATTTAAGAAAATTGAGCAAACTTTTTAATCCATAATGAATCTTCTTTAATTGCCCAAGATAAAACAGCAGTTGCTGTTTTCATCATTTTTACTTTGTTTTCTTGGAATTTACTAAAAGTGATAAAAGCATAATGAGTATTATTTTCTACAGTTACAATTATTTCATCATCAAATACAAACATTTCTTGTTTAAGTTTTTCTTTAGTAAGACCAATATATAAATTTTCATATATTCTAAATAATCTTTTTTGTTCTTTACGAGTTGTATGAATAGTGAATGGAGACATAAATACTTGATTATCATTTTTTGAATATACAACAAAATGAAGAATTTCATTTTTAATAATATATGGACAAACAGTTGGTGTTGGAGCTTCAATTTGATTCCAAAACTTAGATTGCTTAATTGTATGTTTAAATGTTTTATAACATTTAGTTAAATAATTCATTGATGTAGGTTGAGTAGCAACTAAAACAATAGAAAATGATGTTGTAATATATTTTACAAAGACATGAATTTGTGCTTTTTCATTAAAATCATTTAAGCATAATGGCATCCAAGAAATAGTCTTTCTAGATGAAATAGAACGTACAAATGAAATTAAAACTTGTGAATCCATTGGGGTAAGATTAGCACTTCTTTTACCTAATACTACTATTTTACTATTTAAAATTAAAGCAGAAAATAAAATACAATCATTATTTGCTTTAAATAATTCAATATTTGTTTGTGACACAATTGTTTGAATATTTTCAGTTAAATAATTTCTTATTGTTGTAGGAAATTGTTCAATATCAAATGCATTAAATAATAGTCCTGATGACATATTACCATGACTTATAGCACATTTCATTTGATTATATGTTCCTCCAATAACATTTCTAAAATCTGTTCCATATGATTTATCAAAGATACTTTGAATTGATGGAAATGGAATTATACTACAAATAGTACAAAATAAAAATTGTAATTGTTTTATTATTATTTCTGGTTGTTCTTTTGTATTAGAAACACAACAAAATTGTAATGGTCCTTTATTTAAGAAAACATATAAATGTTCATTACTTCTTACATATTTTAATTCATCATTATTGTCATTTACAACACTTGTTATAGCTAATAATGTTGCCATAAATGGTGCTAATTCAATATCATTCCCATATCGTGAAAATGCAGGTTTTCCTGCTAATGTATAAACAAACATATGTTTATGATGTAAAAACCATTCAGGGCAACTTGGGTCTTCTACCATATGATGGGCCCAATTCTCTGCATAACTTTCATTGAAAGCTATTGGAGATAATGGAGTGGTACTTCTTCGAGAAGACATTTTCTTTTTTTTTTCTTTTTAAGTTTCTTTTTCATTTTTTCTTTTTAACATATTATTTGGTCATTTATAACATTTATGATTATTAAGTATTTCTTTTAAGGGTGTATTTATTCGTATTACAATGTCTTATTTTCCTTATCTAAAATAACACTAAAATAATTTGTCTTTTGTGGTGAATAAAAGTACTATAACCTTCTTTTTTTTTCATACGTTGTTTTAAAAAAGTTGTTGTTTGATATTCACTCAAAAACTCATTTTGTACACAAGTTTTTAATACTTTATGAGAAAGTAATATATTAGATAATAAATATTTTTAATGAAGTTGTAGATTAAATATGATAATGCATTAAAAATAGTTTTCAATTCCAAATCATTACTCTTGTTAATAATTTTTGTTTTATCAACAATTAGGATATTAATGGCTTTCTTATTATTATTATTTATTAAGTACTGGAAATAATTATATATATTTAAAATAGTATTGTGTATATTTCTTTTTGTACAATTAGAATTAGATAAATTAATTAGAATATAAATAATTAAAGACTCTTATTGGTGATACTAATAAAATATTTTTAAACTATTTTATTTTTTATTTTTTTTTTCATGAAGGTATAGTGAAAAGATATATAAATGTTATTGTCATTATCAATGTTGTCTAGTGTTGATTAATAAATATATTGTTAGACTTTAATTTAAAGAACAAAAATGATATTTTGTCAATTATTTTTAGAAACTCTGTATGCCAGAATAAACAAGCTCAATTCATATCAATTCAATTTATTTTTATTCATCCAAAATATTTCTTATCAAGAAACAAAGGATTTTTATCTAGATTATTGACAGTTTATTTTGGTAAAAATAAGAAAATTAATAACAGAATAATACAATTATGATAAACAACCAAGATAAATAGTCAAAACTATAAAGAAGTTGATAAAAATTGATTTAATAAATAAGTATGTTATTCTAAATAAACGAGAAGACAAATCTTTTGATAATTAAATAACATCAAAAAACAAATTATTTTTATAAAAAGAAAAAGAAATAACAAAAGAGTAAAATTAAATAAATTATTTTGTTGTTATGTTAGAGTAATTTTTGATATAAAATTCAAAGAAGAAAACAAAATAGAAAGAGAATAAAAATAAAGAGATGAAAGATGAAATTAACACCAAGTTATCATTCTAATGATGATGGTTTGTTTGTTTTTAATAACTAAATGAACAAAAAACACATTTTAAAATTTCATTTAATAATACTCTACTTTATTTCCTGAGTGAACTTGTTTTATAATAAGAATAACAGACCATACTCCACAGCCAATCACAAAAAGCCCATACAACCCAGCAGCTACACCAAGATTGATTCTTAAAAGAAGAAAATCAAAATCATCTTTTAACATCTTTCCTTTTTTTACAGTATAACTATCAGCAAAAATACAAAGAATAACTAAGAAAATAGCTCCCCAAATAGAGAGCATTGTACAAAACAAACTACCTAAAAACATTAATACATAAAAAAGTTTTTAATAATAACAATACATTTAACAATATTTAATAAAAATAAAAATGTATTAAATAAAACCAAACATTTAAGATTTGGAATATACTTTTTAAGAGCATTTTTATTGCAACTCATTGAAAGATGTTAGTAATGAATGTTTTTTTTTTCAATTTTTCATTAAATTTCATTTTTGTATAAAATAATAAATGAATTTACTATTTATATAGTTTTTGTCTTTGTTTCATAAACTTTTCTTTTTTTTATGTAAAAAAAATTTAAATAATAACAAAAAAGAATTCAAATAATTGTTAATTTATTCATTCAACAATTAGAAATGATGAATGTAGATAAAAATTGTTATATTTAATACACAATTAGATAATTTAAATGGGTAAAAAACTGAATTTATTTGAATGTAATTTAAATGGTCATATAAATGATAATTACATGATGTATCTGTTATTAAATAAAAATCATGTTGGTTTGTTTTTTGAAGAATTTTAATAAATTCATTTAATAATTGTTTCCCAATTCCTTTTTTACGATATTCTTTATTTACAATAAATAATACAACTTCATTTTGAATTGATTTATTTGATTTTTGGTTTATTTTTTCTGCTTCTTCATAATATTTTTCAATTGAATTAATAAGAATAGAGCTTTCAGGATAACAATGAAATTGTTTCTTTAATTCTTTAACTTTTTGTTCCAAAATATTATTTTTTTTAAATATGGATTGATCTCTTCCCATTAAAAATCCTATTACTTTCTCATTTTCTTCAGCAACTATACAATAATTTGAATGTAAATAACAATATGAACAATATTCTTCACAATAACTATCTACAAGATATTCAGGAAGATATTTATCAGTTTCCCATGCTTGACAAACCATTTCTTTTATGAATTTCCAATCTTTTTGATTCATTAAACGATATTTAACTTCCATTACAAAAAAGAATAGAAATAAAAAAAAACTAGAATTAAATTATTATATAATTTAAAAATAAAAAGTAGTTAATTAAGTATTAATAGAATTTTCATCTATTCTTCCTAGCTCAGGGGAGACTAATCCCATCCCTGAGCTTATTAAAAAAGAGTAATCTCTTTGTTGAACCTATCATTTAGGTTTGTCTTGCAAAATGAGGAAAGCACTTCTTTGCTTTATTTTTCTTATTAAGGTTTTTTCAAACTTCTTCTGCTTATTTCTTCTTTTTAAGCCTTTGTTTGTTTTCTGCCTTAATTTTCAGGAATTTCATTTTTCTTATTTTATGAATGGGAGAAGGAATCATTTTATTACTACTGTATTACTTTGACTAATCTTCTTTTTAGTCTTACTTTGACTATATTTCTTTTAGTCTTACTTTGACTATATTTCTTTTAGTCTTACTTTGACTAATCTTCTTTTAGTCATACCCACACTTCAGTAGATTCTTATATTACATCCACGTAATATTCTACTGTATTCTCTTGCTGCACCCTTTGCAGCATTCCCTAATACATTCCTAATTCAAAGGCACCGTCATAACCAGATAATAACTGGGAGAGTCGAAGAATGAATTTGTACTAGGGTTTGTGTGTGGTGTTTCAGACGTGCCACCTTCGATCTTATTTATTATATAATTTAAAAAAAAAATAAAAAGAAAAAGAAAAAACTAAAATTAAATAATTAAAATTTATTAATGGAATTATTTGAATTTTTTCAATTAATCAATGATTTATTAATAATGAAACCTAATATTACTTTTCAAGGTTGTAAAGTGGTTTCAATGGACTTTTTTATTGACATTCAACATCGACTAAGAATTGCAAAACAAATGTGTATTGATGGAAAACCTCTAAGTTCAATTCAACAAGTAATTCATACTTCAATACCTCTCATTCAATCTTCACAAATAAAATCAATAGGTAAAGTATATTCTCCAACATTAATTAACTCACAAGTTATATTAGACTTTGATGTTATTATTATTGATCAATTATATCAATCTACATTACAAAAATTAAATAATCAATTTAACTTTACTTCTCTTCCTGAAGTCTTTATTAAAAAAAATAATAACACATTAACAATAATTAAAGAATATCCTATTGTCACAGTTTTTATTAAAGGACTTTCAAGTAGTGTTGAAACAATTCAAGTTACTACTTTTCCAAATGAATTAATGAAAGATTTTAAAAAAAAAGTATTAGACTTAATAAAAATAAAAATTGATGAATATCAATTAACTTGGTCTTCAAAAGATAATAAAGTATTTATTAATGAGAATTCTTTTGTTCCAAATGAATTATATCTTTCATTAATACCAAAATTTACTTCATTTTCAACACCTTTTACTTCAACATCATTTTCATTATCTTTCTTTTAATTAATAGTTTTTTTAATAATTTGTTTTTTAATTTAAAATAATAAAATATAAAAATACAAATAAAAAGAATAACAAAAAAAAATTAAAGTAAAAAATAAAAAATTGATGTTATAAAATTTTTGTAATTATTAACTTAAAATAATAAAAACTTTAAAAAAAAAAAAAAATCTTTTAGTCATTATGAGTATTAAAGTTATTTTAGTACGTGAAAATGACAAAAGAAGATGTAAAATGATTGACTGTTCAGGGATGAATGAAAAAGAAATAATGGACCATGTTTTAAATGAAATTGGTATCGTAAATGAAGATGAATATTCAATTGAATGGGAGAATAATGAAATAAGAATTGAAATGAAACCAAAAGTTCGTGCTAAAATTTTTGTTCAAAGATTAAAGAATATTTCTGAAAAAGATGAAAGAGAAGATTTAATGAATGATTTAGCATATGCAATGAAAGATGAAGAAGTAGGAGAATTTATTTGTCAATATGGATTGGATGTATTAATAGAGTTATTATATGATGAGATTTCAACCGTAAAAGGATTAACAACATTACGTATTTCTATGTCAAGAGAAAAAATTTTTGATATTATTATTGATGAACAACGATTTACTAATAAATTATATGAATTAATGGGTGAAGAAGATGTTTCAATTAAATGGCAAGCAGCAGAAATTATTTCAATTATTGTTACATTTGGTGGGATTGATATTGTTAGAAAAGCAGCTAAAGAGTATGCAAGAAAACATGGACAACAAACGTATGAATTACTTTTAAAAATGATGAAAGATAAAACTATGGAAGAAACAGTATTACTTGGAGCATTAGTTATTGGGTCAATTTTTATAGGAAGTAGTGTAGAAAAGAAAAAGTCTATTGCAAAGAAATTAGAAAGTATGGGGTTAAGTAAAACAGTAGAACAAATGACAATAAATTTTCCTAATTCAGAAGATATTAAAACACAAGCAGTAATAATACAAAATAATACTTATTATGCTCAAAAAGTAAAACAAGATAAAGCTAAAAAAGAATTTTTTAGTATTAGTAAAATAGTAGAAGAAGAATCATGTAAAAGAGATCAAATAAGAAATAAATTTAAAACAAATGAAGAAGAAGTTAATGAATTAAGAAATGAATTAGATTCACTTCGTGGAGATATTTTAATATATGAAAATGATATTAAAAGACTTCAAAAAGAAATAATTGATAAAAAGAAAGAATATAAAGAAATGCAATCAAAAGTTCCAACTGAAATTATGGGATATAGTGATGCTGAATTAAGGTCTAAAGTCTTAGATTTAAGAAGAAAAAGAGATAGACTTAAATTTGATGTTCAAGAACTTCATAAACAAAAGAATGAAATTAATGAAACAAAAGAAGAAATGGCATATTTTGATATGATTCATAAAATGCAAAAAGATAATAAACAAGGAATACCTAAAAAGAAAAATATTCAAAAACAAGTTAAAACTGCACCATTACCATGGCATAAAGTAATTACATTACAAAGAGGAGCAGACACTACTATTTGGGATGAAATGGAAGATTTTGATATTAGAGAAAAAGATACTGAAGGTTTATTAAATAATTTTAATTTTAATGAAGTAATTGAAGACAACGATCCAAATCAAGTTAATTATCCATTACATAAATATCTTGGATTTTCTCTTCTTAAATTACATTTACCTGCAAATAAAATTTTATTACAAAAAATTCAAAATTTAGATAATACTTTCCCTTTAAAAGATATAGAAGCATTAATTAAATATCTTCCTAATAATGCTGAATATCAAATTATTAATGGTTCTAAAGGAATTGATATTACTTCAGTTATTGCTGTTCAATTATGTAATGAACCATATTTAACAAATAAATTAACTATATGGTATAAAATTAGATGTATTAATATTGATATTGATAAAGCTACAACAATTATGACTACTATAGCTGATTGTCTTAATACATTACAGTCTTCTCAAGAATTATTAATGACTTTGAAAGTTACTTTAAATTTTGGAAATATTCTTAATGCTTCTAGTCCTTTACGTTGTAGAGCTGATGCTTTCTCATTAGAAGCTCTTCTTTTATTAAAAGATGTTCCTGGTCTTTTACAAAATGGACTTAAATTTGTTCTTGGACAAGTAGATCCAGTATTATTATTAGAACAAATAGCAATTTGTAGAGATGCTATTTTTAATACAGAAGATGCTAGAACACTTCTTCTTAAATCATCAAAAGCATTAGAACCATTAAGTAATGAATTACATGATTTACGTAAAGTATGTAAAGATACTTGTTCACTTAACTTAAAAAATTCAATAGAAACATTAAAACAAACTATTTCTAATGCTTTTAAAATATCTGAACGATTAGATACTCTTGTAAATTCTGTTACAGAATGGTTTGGGTTAGAATCTTCTGCTTCATTTTTTAAAATTTTTTCAGAATTTGTTAGAGATATTTCGTCAGTAATGGAGTTTGTTTTTATTTTGATTTAATACAATTTTCTTCTTCTAAAATTCTTATTTGTAGTTGTCAACATCTCGCAGAGTATATGGACCTTGAATTGATGCCATTGCCTTCTACTAATTATTCTGATCCAGTTGAAAATTACGTTCAACAAATAATATCCGGAGAAAAAGTTCCAAGTCCTATTGATCTTTTCTCTTATTAATATAATTTTAATAAACATCATTAAATTTTGTTATAACTTCTTTGATAGAACTAAAAAATTAAAACTAAAAATTACCTTAACTAATATGTCTTTTATCAAAGACTATACTCCACAACTAAAAGAAATAAACCAATTAATTAATACTAATCAATACAAAGAACTTGAAAAACAATTAGATTATTTAGATAGACATGAACAAATGAAAATATGTCAAAAATCATTATTTAAAACTCATATAAAATATACAACTTGTGTTCAATGTCACAAAACAATACTTTTATCTTTAACAATTAATTGTCAGTTTTGTGGTTTAAATAACATTTGTCTTGATTGTTGTGATATTATAGAATATCACTTTCCTCCTAATAGATTTAATAGTAAACTTGAAAAATATGATATTTATTCATGTTCATATTGTTCAACAAAATATAAAAAATATCTCTTTTATAAACAAATTCAATTCGACAGAAAACATTGGAAAGAAAATTTAATATCAAAATATTATAAATCTCTATTAAAACTCATTGGTCAATTCGATCAACAACAAACTGAACTTTCTTCTTTACAAAATGAATTTTATAATTATTTCACTAATGATATTTCACTTTTGGAATCAAACCTAATTCATAGAATAGACCTTTGTTGTAATACTTTACTCTTATTCTGTAAAGATTTAAGATCTCTTCAACAATTAATGAAAGACCAAAAACTAACCCAACTCAATACAAGAGAAAAAGATGTATTTACTTCTATAAAATGTCTGCTTCAATTAAAAATGAATGATGTCCTTACTGCTGAAAATGAAGTTGCTGTTTGGTGTTTTTTTTTATCTTTATTTCATGTAATAGAATAAATTCATTAAAAGATTCTTCAAAGAACTATTGTTCCTTTCAAACCAAAAAAGATTCAGAGTGACCAGTGTTTTTATGGATTGAATTCGTTAATTAACTTTATACAACCTTCTTCACAAAATCAATTTATTATTTCTCCGTGTATTGTAAACTCATTACCACAAATTATCACAATCCAATCTCAGTTGATAACATCTTCTACTAGGTTCTTTATTAAAAACAAAGAATTATATAATAAAATGATTCCAATAACTCCAGGCTATTTTATGTTTGAATTAACCTCAGGAGTCGGTATGATTCAACTAAGATTTAGAGAACGGTTAACAACATTTGAAATACCTTATGCGTTGTTTGTTGTTCTTGATGCTAAAAAAACAATAAAGAAATAAAAGTCAAATAAAATATATTTTTAATTTAAATGTTATTGTAAGTACATGAAACAATTACATCTCTCTTTCTTTTTTCAATTTTTCATATTCTTTCTTTGCAACATCATGTAGATCATTATACTTTTTCTTTTCTTGGTCACTTAATCCCTTCCATTTTTCTCCAATGATTTTCATAATTTCTGTATTTTTTAAAGTTGGATTAGCCTCTACAACACTCTTTCTTACATCTTTAGAATAAAGGAAATAAGCTGACAAAGGTCGTTTAAGTTTCTGAGTAGTATCAGTTGTTTTTGGTTTAGTGGTTGTCTTTGTTTTATCTTCCATTAATTATTCAATGGATTTTGTTTCTATTATCTCTCTTTAAATACGAAAAAGTTTAGTGAAAGATTATTATCTCGAGATTAAATTATATCGTTACCTTTTCGTTTTTTGTTGTCATTTAAATAATACAGACAAAATACTAAGATAATTTAAACAAATTCAATGAGCAAAATTTTCAAAGTCTTCAGTGAAAGTCACTGAAATACCTTTCATTTTATATGGAAGTTGTTTGTTAGGATTTGGTAGAAATTGAAAGTCATCACAACGAGCACCTGCAAGAAATGCTGTTCCATTTTTACGTGAAAATGTATTCATAATTAATGTTTGAAGAGTTCTGTCTGTTAAAATTGGATTTTCTGTTAGAAAATTTAATGATGTTGCTTCAAGAATTCGTTCCATCATCATAAAGTCTTTATTCATTGCTCTTCCTCCTTTACCTTCTAATATAACATCATCATAAAATGGTTCATAATCAAATTGAAAATCTTTTAGTGTAATAACATCTTTCTTACTAAGGAGAAGACCTGTTAATGCATCTGCCTTTATATTAATGTGCATTATTGCTTGAAACTTTGTTAAAATATTATACATTGTTAAATGTGTCATTGAAATTGAGTTAGGAAAATTCATTTTGACTCTATAAACTTCAATTTCATCTAAAAATTTTGTTAATCCATCAACACCACCTCTAATCCACATACAAAATTTTTGAATCCAAGTCCCACATTCTTTTAAATATGCTTTACCAATACCAAGTAAAGGAATACACTTTAATTGATCCATAACTTTATTTCTAACAAATTGAACAATTAAGTCACATTCATCCATAACACAAATATTTGTATTTTGTTCAGGTTGATTGGTAACAGTAGTAGCAAAGTCACCAGTAAATAAAATAACAGTTTTTGTAGGATTAGTAATTCTGATTGAATTTACAATAAATTCATGAACCTCTCTATACGCACAATGAAGGATATGTGAAAGTGTTACTGGAACTAAGTCTGTTTGACAAGGTTCATTATCTAATATTTTTGGAAGGTTTGTAAAAATTAATAAATGATTGAGTCTTTGTGAAAGGTCAATTCGAATGATAAAACATTCAATCGGATGTGAAATAGGTCTACCATAAATTGTACTATGTGGAATATAAGAATGAACAGGATATAAAGGATATTTACTCAATATCAGGGATCGTGTTGTGGCAAGTTGATATTGGTATGTAGTATTTTTTGTTTCAAATTTCTCTGGAAGATTACATAAACATAATATTTGAGGAGATGTATAACTTAAAATTTCTTTTAAATCACTTGAAGGGTCTTCTGATAAGTCAATTGTGTCAATAGTAAATGTGCTTGATTTAGTAGTCCCAAAGAGAAAAGCTTTGAGCATTAAAATTAATGAGTTTGGTTGAAATTTTTCTATCAACTTCAATTAGTTTATCAAAAGAAATATGAAGTAAAAAATAAAAAATTTAAAATTACGCAGAAAATCTTGTAAATCATTTTTAGATTGTGAGAGAAAGAAGTTTTATAAAAATATCATCATTTCTAAATCTGCAGATAAGGAAATAGAGATTCCACGTGTATTTTTTGAAATTTGAGATTAAAGGAAATGGATTGATTTTGTGAGAAATAGAAAAGTCTGTAAGATTTATAATCCAAAAAGGAAAAAAAATAAGAAATAATTAGAAAATCAACAAGAAATAGACTCTGCATTGTAAAACAAAACTTTAAATTCATACTGAACGAAGTTTAGTAATGAGGAGTTCCATGACTCTTGCAGATACAAAGAAAGAGAAACGAACAACAATGAGTTTCAGATTAACTGATGCATTTAACAAAAAGCCACAACCATTGAAACATTCAGAAACTATGATAAAAAATCAAACACCTCAAAAACATGAAAGAAGAGGAGTTTTCTTTGAAGTTGAAAAGACAGTGGTATTTGGGACTCCATTAGAAAAATTAAAGGAGTCGCAGTGTGGTTTTAAAGGAGTGCCATTAGTAATTGAAGATTGTTGTCATCACATTCGAGATTGTGTTATATCAAATAGAAAATTCATTAATAAATGGGATAACAAACAATTGAATAAATTTTTAGTACAACATGGTGGGAAAGAAATAAAAAATCTTACAGGAAAAGAAATAATGACAGTAAATTATGAAGATTTAAAAAAAATGGGATTCAGTGAAGAAGAAATTAAGAAAACACTAAATATTATTCAAGAAGAAAAGAAAAATGTTATTTCTTTTGATGATATTCTTAATAATAAATTTAGTTGTTGTGAAATAAAACAAATGTATGAATTAATAAAAAAATATGATGAAGGAAAACATGTTAATTTATATGAATGTTCTACAGTTAAAATTAGTATGTTATTATTGAGAACATATTTTATTATGTTAGAACCATCACTATTTAATGAAGATTTATGCAAAAAGATTGATTCAATTTTCACTCAATCAAATAATTCTGATGGAAAAAAACATATTTATGAACTTCAACAACAATTAATAGATTATATTAAAGAAAGTATTTCACCAACTGCATTTAATGTCTTTAATTTAATGAATAATTTCTTTTTGACAATAGGAAATCATCCTAAAAGTTTGGTATTAAATGAATTTAATGAAATAGTGATTTATTTCTTTGAAAGTTTTAATCCACGGCATGAATTTGATCAAGGATATCTTGAACTTATTCCTATATTATTAGGTTTGTCTAATGATGATCAAATTAATTTATTACCTCCATATCGTATTGAAACATTAGACCGTTATGATGGTGAGTTTGTTCAATTTACTGTAAACAATGTTATTTGTCCATATTTTTTCTTTCCATTAACAACATTTAATGAATATAATACAGCTGGTTGGTTTAAAGGTATATTATATATTACCAATTATAGAATGTTATTAGATTGTGATGATACATCAATGCTATATGATGTTTGTTTTACTCAAGTTCCATTAAATAATATTGGTTTTTATAAAATCACTAAAGAATATATTGAAGGGAAAGTATATTCAGCATTAAGAATTATAGCTACAGACTTTGGACATTTAACTTTTTTTTGTGAAAATAGATATAGTGAAGAACTATTACATTGTCTTGAAGAACATATTATGTTTTTCAATTTTAGTTATGAACAAAGTAAATTTAATACATTAGGAATTAAAGGTAAAACAACAAAACAATTAATAACAGAAGAAAATAAAAGACAGAATTGTGGAATAATCCCAAAAGAATATATTCATATTTGGAAAAACCCAAATAGTAAAGTTGAATTAAACATTTGTCAAACAGGAATGACAACAAATAATAATTATATTCAAGTTAATGGACCAGATATTCCTTTTGCTTCTTTAATTGAATTAATTAATAATAACATCGGTACTCCAATATCTGATGATATTTTTAATAAAATGACACAATTTGCTTATCAAACATTAGAACCTGCAAAAGAAATTGCAAAAAAGTTATTAACTCAAAGTGTATTAGTGTCATCAAATGGAATAGGAGAAATAAAAGCATTATTAGCTATTTCTATAATATCATTAGATTCTTATTACTTATCATTAGATGGATTTATGGTAATGTACCGTACATTTTTTAAGTTTACTGATACTTATCAAAGAATGGTATTTTTATGGATGATTTGGTTAATAATGAACCAACACCCACAAGTTTTTGGATTTAATTATAACTTAGTTAAAACATTATTCTACCACATTACTGCATTACGATTTAATGATGATTTATTACATCAGTTTGTGTTAAATAATCGACAGTACTTTGCTACAATTGGTAAAGTAAAATTTGCAATATTAAATGATATTATCCCTCGTCCATCAGAATTATTTTTCCAACATCCTAGTATCCAACAATTACCTAAAATGAATCAACAAATTGTTATTATGAAAAACACTAGTGCATCTACATTACTTCCTTTTACACCAACAACTATTCAAACATTAGAAGTAGAAAATAATAAGTTTTTTGATATTCCAATGAAAGTATTATCTTTTAGTAAATTAAATACTTTAAAAATGGCTAATAATAAGATTTATGTCCTTAGTGATGGAATTAGTTCATTTCATAACTTAACATATCTTGATGTATCAAATAATAACATCAAGTGGTTTCCACTACTTGGAGTAATCAAACTTAAATATCTTGATATTTCTAATAATCCAATTACAACTATTTCATTTCTTCCTACTACATTAACTACACTCAATATGAGAGGATTATGTAGAATGCCTGATTTGACTCAACATTCTTTGATTACATTAGACTGTTCTGGAACATCATCTATTTCATCAAAAACTTTGTTTCATAATCTTCCTAAAACTCTTAAAGAATTGGATATATCTAGTAGAGGTATGTTATCATTACCAATTAAAATATCTAAATTAACTTCATTAACTAAATTAAACTTATCTAATAACTATTTAACTGTATTTCATCCAAGTTTCTTTGAATTAGGAATTAAAGAGTTAAATATTGAACATAATCATATCAAAATGTTACCACCAACTTTTAAAAAGATGCCTATTGAAAAAATTATTAAAGATGATTTCTCTTATGAAAAAAAGGTAATTGAAAAAAGAGTTGTTTTAATTGACAATTCAACGGAAATATTTAATTCACTTATTCGACAAAGTAAACATATCAATTGGAATATTAAAGAAGAACCAAGGTCGGCAAAGTTAATAATAAAAAATAACATTGTTATTGATTTAAAGGTATTAGACCTAGAAAGTATTGAATCACAACCATATTTTGGAATTGATGCTCTTTACATTATTCATATAAGAGAATCTATTCCATTCAGAATAATTGATTTGTGCCAAGTTACTTCATCACGTAATTATATTGTAATTTCTGATAAAATAATTGAAGATATGACAACTATTGTTTATGATGGAACACCACAAACTTTAAAATCTATTTGTAGAACATTAAGAAAATTTATTGAAGACTTTGGAAAAGATGAAATATCCTCTAACTGTTATGAAATCTTAAAAACATTACAATGTTATGATTTATCTCCTGCAGTAATGACAACGGCATTATATCAAGAAATTATTTCTTCATTAGAAATGAAAGAAAATGATATTAATAAAGCTGTACATCAATTAGTTGAGAGAAGGCTATTACACAGAAGTTGTCTTCCTTCAACTACCCCAAGAAATAAACGAGGATTACGTCCTTCTGTTATTGAGGTAAGAACGAATTATTCAACTTATTATTCTGAAGATTTTGGATATATTTTAGTTGATACTCTAAATATTTCACATATTGCTGCATCACTACTTATTCAAACAAAAGGTATTTTTACTGCTCGAGCATTACAAAGTTGTAAAATGAATGGAATGAAAAATAACATGCAACTCAATTATATTATTAGTGTTCTTGAAGAATATTCAATTGTTTTAAAAGTAAGATTAGATTTAGCAAAGAATATAGGATGTGAAAATGAATATCCTTTATTACTAGAACAAGCCAAACAAGCTACTCTAGTGTCTCAAGACGTTTGTTCTATTGGAAATGATATTATCTTATTGTCATTAGTTGGAGTTCCTTATATTGGAAATTGGGAAGAACAAAATGATACAATAATTAGTTCACGACAATATACATTTAACAAATTTCCTTTACAACTTCAACAATGCTTCATAGCCAGTTGTGCATTATATTTTGGAATGCCATATAGCTTATGGAGAAGTGGAGTTATTTTTAAAAAAGAAATCAGAAATGAAGTTATTGATGTACTAATTAAATTTTCCACATCATCATTTGAGGTACATACACGATATCATTTGAGTTCACTCCAAATGGCTGTAGATAATGGAAATATACATCATTCTTTAGAAAAATTCTTAGACCAACTAATATCTATTTATTTTTTGAATGTAAAATTTTCAGTGTCATTATTATGTCCTCATTGTCTCAATCATTCTATTAAAAAAGAGGATATAACAAATTCTTTTTTAATTCATGAAGAGGATCATTCTTATAATATCCCATTAATTGCAATGGATTACTTTTTCTCCATTCTTCCTCCTTCTCTTTCTTCTCCAACTCTAATTAAAGAAATAACTAGAGGTTCATCATCAATCA
Organism: Entamoeba histolytica HM-1:IMSS; assembly: GCF_000208925.1. Taxonomy (NCBI): domain Eukaryota; phylum Evosea; order Mastigamoebida; family Endamoebidae; genus Entamoeba; species Entamoeba histolytica. Next base: position 74,330 of record NW_001914872.1, on the reverse strand, counting down.
TTTATTTATGTGTTGGAGGGATTGTACTTAAACAGATTAATTCTGACTTTAAATCTTTGAAAAGAAATGATGCTATTCATGACTTTAATTGTAGAATTCATGAATTTTATAATGAAGTTATATTTAGTCAATACTGTTTTGACAATGTAGGAAGAATATTGGGATATGTTACAGAACCATTTGGAATTGAAATGGAATATTATGATGGAGGGTCTTTGTTTGATCTTATTGGAGACTTTACTCAACCAATTCCAGTTCATAGTATTTTAGTTGACATTGCCAATGGAATGAAAAATATTCATCAAATAAATAAATTACATAGAGACTTAAAGAGCTTAAACATCTTATTAAAGAAACAAGCACCAAATATGTTCCAAGCTTTTGTATGTGATTTTGGTGAAAGTACAATTGAAGGAGAACAACAAAGTCAAATTGAATGTCCATTTTGGTTAGCACCAGAAATCTTTAAAGGTGAACAATGGACAAAGGCTTCTGATGTATATTCGTATGGTGTTATTATATGGGAGGTAATTACTAGACAACGACCTTATGAGGGTAAGTTTTATAATGAAGTTAAAGAATCAATCATAGAAGGAGAAAGATTAGAAATACCTAAAAATTGTCGATATGAAGACTTAATGAAGAAATGTTGGTTAGAAAACACAGAGCAACGACCTTCATTTGAAGACATTTTAAACATACTAAAACAACTGTAATTGAACGAATCATTTTAAATTAAAATTGTAAATTATTTGTATTAATCTAATGAATGAAGGATTTTAAGTACTTCATTATTATTTTGGGTATAAAAATTATAACTATGAGAACATCCACGAATTAACAGATTTATACAGGTATATGCTATTCTTAATTTACCTTCTATTCTAATAAGTCTTTTATCATTATCCATAAAAGTCGGCATATCATTTATTTTCATTAACTCTTGTTTAATTAATACAATTATAGGAATAAATGGTGGTTCTGTATGTAGAATAAGATCTTTATAAACATTACAACGTGTTGTAAGATCAAATAATTTATTAAGTGTTTTGAATGTATCGTTTTTTTCAATAACTTTGATATATTTTTCCCTTTTCTTTTCATTTATCCAACTATAACTTTTTAATCCACAGTAAATAGAATACGCACAATCATAGTTCTTCAAATTAAGAAATGTGTCAGCATATTTTAATATTTTTTGATAATCTTGCTTTTTTTTTAATATATTCTTTATCCATTTATTAAAATTACTACTTAAATTTTCTAATTCATTTTCTGTTGTTTCTATTATTTCAGTTATTGTTAATTTTTTTAATTTATCATACATAAGTGCTGTAATTTGTTCTTCAAAAGAATGTGCAATATGATTATACTCATCAACTGTTTCAACAGTACTCTTTAATAAAATGTCAATTTGGCTAATCTCATTAGGAGATAAAGCGTGTTGCCAAAACTTAATAAATTCAAAACAAACTGTTTCATATATACTTTTTAAATGTGTCAATTTTAAATAATTGTTATCACAAATAAAGTGAAGTACAGTCTCTGGTGTAGTAAAATAAGGTAATGTTATCATATAAAATCTAACATATCCAAAGTCAATTGCATCTTTACTAAATAACAATGCTGACAATTTTTCAATATTCAAACATAATGCAATTCTAATATTCGAATCAATAATATCATAAACACCTGTCTTATCAGTTCCTCTTAAAACATAATCTTCATATCGAATCGCAATTTGAATGAGACGATAACCAAGTTTATTAGGAATACCAATAGTATTTTCATCAGAAACTAAAAACCCAGAAAATACTACTGCCATTTCTTTTGAAGTTTGACAGATATGACTAAATAATCTAAACAATTGTTTCAATGGCTTTGCTAAATTTAATACAATACTTTATAATAAGTGAATATCATCATAACTAAATCCTGTTTTATTAAATTCTACTACTTGAAAAAGTTTGAATACTGATGAACTTGTCATAACTAACAATACTAAAGATAGTGCTATTCGTTGATAAGAAGGTAAATCTTCACAAACAATTGTTTGGAATTTGTTTGCTCTTAATAAAGTAAAATTTTCTTTAAGTTGGTTATGGTTATCTAATGAGTCTAACACATCTTTATACGAAACTGTCCCAACCGTATTTAATATTGAACAACATAAAGGAACAGTGAAATCATATGTTGGAATTATTCCACTACCAACCATCATTTGTTGTAATTCCTGTGAACATCTCTTTGATACTTTTCGGTGAGACTTAGCAAAGATATGGTAAAATGGAATGTTTCTTTCAATACATGAACCAACTTCAGTATTAATAGAGTCAAAATCTTCTACAGTATCAAATTCATTTGCACTACTAATAGAACTAGATATTGAATCTTTTAATGAATTTCTTTCATTAGAAATGTTGAATGCACGAAAAGAAATAAATTCAGTTGTAATTTTATCAGGGATAATAACTCCTTTAACTGATACAACATTTGGAATAAAAGAAGAATATTTTTTAGATGAATTTGTTGGAATGCGAATGGTTTGTCTCATAAAAAAGCTTAAGAAAATAATATCTAAAATGACTTTTAAGTTCAAAACAAAAAAATTCCTTTTTATAACTTTTTTGTTGTTATAGAATTAGAAGAGAATAGACTTATCTAACAAAAATTTGACTCATATCGTCCCATTTAAACTAAAAACCAATGGCTAAGTCAAATCAACATATGTTAATCTTTATTTGTATTAGTTATATCATCTTCAACCATTTGAATTTGTTTAAGAGCATTGTTTTCTTGTCGAATATCATCTCTAACATCATCTAGTCTTTCTACTAAGTCTTCAGATGTATTTAATCCTTTTATTGTTTCATTAATATCTTTTTGAGTAATACAAAGTAATGACAAAATTGATAACAATGTTCTAATTTCTGTTTTTAAAGCTACATTTTCTAACATATATGCTTCTGTCCCAATAGACGTATATTCTTTTGGAAAAGAAAGTGCTTGTAATTCACTTCCCATTACATCACATAATTCAAGATAAATTTTACGAGATTTTTTGTAAATACTAATCAATAAATACCTTTTCTTTTTATCTTTTTATATAAAGAAACATTTCTTTTCACCTAAAAAAATGACAAACTCAACCATAACACTCTGTATTTCAACAGCAAGATCTTGTTTTACCATTCTTAAGACTTGATTTTCTTGTTGGACAATATGAGAATCAAGACTTTGTGTTAAATACGTTAAAAGTGATGAAAGCTGTTCCTCAAAAATCACGTCATCTTGAATTGTTGGATCAAATTTATCAAAATGTTTGTATTGAGAACTAAAAAAATAAGAATTTGTTGTGTTTTCTTCAGGATTTGTTGTCTCTTCTTTTACATTTAAGTTGTCAAAAAATCTTGAAACAGCATCATGAGATGTTTTTGTAGTGTTTTGAAGAAATCCTTTCATTCTATTACAATAAAGATTAAAATTAAAAAAGGAAAAAATTATTGATAAAACTGAAAAAAGAAGTTAGAAGATTGAAAAGATTGAAAATAGAATCATAAAGAACTAAAAATTAAATAATTTCTAAGATTAAAAAATGAATAAAAAGAAAAAGAATAAAAGTAACAGTTATTTTTCTTATATTCACAAAAACCTTTTCGTTGAGAATAAAGTCATTTACAATCTTACCACCTTTCATTAATATAGTTAGGAACCTTTTGGTGAAAGACATATCTCAATTATCTTTATAGAACATATGTATAATAAAATTATTAAAGTCATACTAAAATTACTCTTGAACTATATAATCTAACCAACATTAAAACTTTAATTGGTTGATGTTATCCTCATTCAAACATTATTGTTTTAATTAACTATCTTTCAATTACTTTCTACTTTTATATAACAATATGGCATTAATTTAATAATGTTATTTTATATCAAGAGTATAAATGTTATTCATTTCTCTGTTAATTAATAGTTAAAGTAAGTGATAAACTTAAGTGAATTAAAGTCTTGCATAAGAAAAGAAAGGTTATAATATGTCAAGTAATCAAATCACAAAATGAATTCAGTTTTGTTAATACTTATCTAACCCTTGTAAAGCCGAAAGAAGTGTGTTTGAAAATGTTATAAGTAAATATAATAATATTAAGACGTACAGAAATAAATATTGCAAATATCATTGAATAATCATAAAAAAAATAATGAAAAAAGAATATGATATTTATAAACAAATCCCCTTCAGTCTTATAAGTAGAAAAATAATAAAAGAGAAATACATCATTAAAACAAAAGAGGTTTAAAATAATTAATAAATAAATTAAAAGAGAGTTAAAAAAAATCAAATAAACAATAACAATGTACGAATTAGTCAATACAATAACCATGTTGTATAACACTAATAAGAATAGTAAATAAAAATATTACTAGAAATAAAACTAAATTAATATTTTAAAGGTTGTAGTTATAACATTAGTAAATGAAGTAATTTATTTATAGTAGTTAAACCTTTCATTTTCATTAAGTATTTTTCTTATTATCTTAATAAAAATCCATTCTTTTTATTTTATAAGACTAAACTTATAATAATCTTGAGTATTTAAGATGTGAGTTTTATTTCATTTTTAATAGAATATTCATTAAGAAAGATGAAATGTAAATAAAAGGAAAATAAAACCTCTAAATATTTGCAAAAATTATGAGTAAGTAATCAAGAAGAAAAATAGTACTATTATATGACCTAGAAACAGTCTTCAATATAATGAAAATCCATGTAGAAGAATTTATGAAAAGTGAAAAAGGTTATGGCTCTAATTTGTGAAAAAAGATTGAAGGAAGAAGAAAGTGTTGATCTTCTAAATGAGAACCCAGAAGACAGAGTTAGAAGAATAAAAGGAATTTATGATAGAAAAAAAAAATCCGATTAAAAGAAATAAAATTATCAAATACTAACTCAAAGACAATGTTTTGGTGTTAGAGACAATGAAAAAAAGGACTACTCAATACTTGATGAGACTAAGCCTAATAATAATAACATCTTGTCAATACAAATGGATATTATTATTGTAAAAGTTGTTGAAACAGAAAAGGAAAGAATTAATAAATTGATCAGTGAAATTCCCTACAGAAAGTGTAGTAAGTATCAAGGAGATTTAAAAAACAATAAGAGAATAAGAAGAAAAAGAAAGGAAGAAACAAATGAAGAAAATCAAACAAATAGAAGAATAGATAAATAGAAAAAAAAGAATAAGCAATATAATATTTGATTCAGTTACTGATAATAAGAATGTATATATACCTGTACTTGAATAAAAAACATATAATAATTAATATTGAAGATGAAGAATGAAATAAAAATGGAGGATGTTTTAATTCTAAAATTGATAAAAATGATGGTTTTATAAATGATTCAAAACAATTTGTATTTTCATTAAAATAAAAATGAATGATGAAATTTGATATTAAACAATAAAACAAATTTATTTAATAACTCAATGCATTATTTGAATTTTGAAATGATGAGATCCTTGTTTATAAAGAAAATGATAAAACAAATTCATATTTTAAACAACGTTCATTTGAATATGAAGGAATATCAATTACACTTTGTTAAAATATATTTTCACAATAAAACGAATCATAGTAATTGAAATGATTCATCTTGAATAATTGAAAATGAAATAAAAAAGAATAAAAACAAAACAATGAAGAATATGAATGTTTTGAAGATAGTGGTATTAAGTATTTATGTCATTCATTCATGTAAATATACTCTTCTCATTTTTTATTATGTTATTCATTACTTAATATTTCATTAACATAATCATTAATTTGGATTGAACATCGTTACAACAATGATAAAACAAATAGTTATTCCTAACTTTATTAGAACTATTATTTATTCTTTGTATAGTCATAATACAACATTGAATTAGTACACCAAGAATATGTATTAATGTTAATAAATTCATTTATCATTAACATCAATGTATTCCATATTTATTAGACAATTTTATTAATGACTATAATTGATACTTTTGAATTAACATATTCATTTATTAAAGTCATTCTTTCAACTTCTTTATTAGCTTTTCATTTTAATTGATTATTTATCTTCTTCCATTCTCTCTGTAAGATATTCAATGTATTTCTTGTGTCATACTAAATATTAACAACAATTGACTCTTCAATAATATTTATTCATTCTTCATTGTAAACAGACATAGTTATTGAATGTTCATGACAATAAATAAAACAATAAGAATGATTAAATAAGAGAATAATACAATAACTATAAATTAATAGAATGGTAAAGTCAATTCTAATTTATTAATTAACTCTTAAAAACATGAATAACTCTTTTTTTGAATAAATGAATGAAAATAAGGAATTAACAATGGACAAAAATAAGTGATGGTTATATTAATTGAAATTCAAACATTTCAATCATCAAAACATCAAATAACAAAATAAAAAAATAAGAAATAATCTAAATATAATAACAAC